>NC_053130.1:1717618-1725118 GCF_010015445.1 Perca fluviatilis
GTTTTTCTGCTCCTTTTTGACACTTTTTTTAACATGCTTTTGAGACTTTTGCATCCTAAAAAGCATGAAGTCAGCGTGTCAGATCTCACCTCCGGCTGCGTCGTCCTCCTTCTACTTGGTGACGGCGGCGAGGATATCATCAACTCCCAACCCGCCGCTGTTGTCCTCCTTTTTGTTTCCGGTGACGAGACCGATGGCGTCTCCTACACCGAACCCTCCGCTCTTGTCTTCCTTTTTGTTTCCGGTGACGAGGCCGATGGCGTCTCCTACACCGAAGCCGCCTTTCTTCTCTCCGGCGCCCGCATCGGCACCAGCCGCTGCGCCCTTCTTAGCTCCGGCTTTGTTAATCACTTTATCAACCGTGCTCTCCACCACGTCCCCTAAAACACAACAAACACACTAACACTGTAAAACTATCATAATACTACTACTACTACTACTGCTTATAATAATAATAATACATTTTATTTAAAACGCCTTTCATGACGCCCAAAGTCACTTCACAGTCATCAAACATCGTTAAAATTAGAGTCATATCAAAAATAAAAATAAAAATAAAAATAAAAATAAAAATAAAAATAAATTAAAATTAAAATTAAAATTAAAATTAAAATTAAAATTAAAATTAAAATTAAAATTAAAATTAAAATACACTGTAAAACTAAACACAACAAAGACACAAAAGACTGTCCAGTAAAAAGCAAGAAAAAAGCTGCAATGCTCAATAACAGGCACCTTCATTTACGTTGACAAAAAGAGTTGAAAGTGTAAAAGTAGCGTGCGTGGAGGAGATTTCTTCTGACAGTTGGTTGATTGTTTATCGCCTCCAGTATTTCTTCTGACAGTTGGTGTAATGAAGTACACCATTAAATTATTAGTTTTAATCTCCTGGGTGTGGTTCACTGTCAGATGATCAGACGCCCTCAGGACAATTTACTTTATTCATTTAAATGCAAATATTTTAGGAACCGCACCCATCTGCTGCAGCTGCTGCTGCTTCCATCCCATAATACTGACACAGGAACCCTCAAAAAGCTTCTGACTGTTTGTGATGAATATAAATATATCAACATGGAACCTGCAGACGACATGTTACGGAAAATAAAGAAGCCCAAAATCGAATTAAAAAATGAGAATTGCAGAATTTTCCATAGATGTTAAACAAATGAAAATAAACAGATGCATCGACAAAGCGTCCCAGAAAGTGTCAAAATAAAGCTTCAAAAGCATCAAAAAATGCTAGAAAACGTGTCACAAATTAAAAAAGCCTCACTAATTTAAAAAAAGTGTCATCAGAAGCTTCAGAGAAGCGTTAATGATGACATGGAGACGCACTGATGCCACTTTATTCAAGAATAAAAGTCTCAAAATCAAGTTTTAATGTGTATGTGTGTGTGTCTGTGTCTGTGTGTACCTGTGTTTCTGTGTGTACTTGTGTGTGTGTGTGTGTGTGTGTGTAATTCCATAATCTTACATTTACAACTAACCTGGACTATAAGGGGCCAACTGTTACATCTTCCTCCCTGTGTTTTGGGCAGTGTAGGCAAACCCTAGGGGTGCCGGCAGCCCAAATGAGTAAAGACAAGTTAAAGATAATAAGAAGACAGCGACAAAAACGACATACAAAGCGACAAAAAACATCGGAAAAAGCGACAAAAGTGGCCAAAAAAACATAACCCTTGTGTCAGGTCAGATTTGACCCATTTTCTAAATTTCTATATCAGAAATATGTGTTTCTTTTTAACAACTTAATTTTGGTTGCCCAAAAATAAAACGGATGATTCCACACAACGCGCTTCACAAGTACAACAAAAGATCAGAACTCTACTTTCCATGAATTTTGGGTGACAAAAAGTTAAATTGACAAAAGCTCCGAAAGTGTCGAAAAAGAGACCTAGAGAAAGGTTTTCAATTTTGAGCCGGGAGGACGACGCATGGTAGAAATGGAAGACAACACAAGGGTTAAAAGCTACGATACAAGCGGCGAAAACCTCAAGAAAGCGACAAAAACTAGGATACAAGCGGCAAAAAAAGCCTAAAACAACAGCAAAACATCAGAAAAAGCGACAATAAAAGCAGAAATTCAGCCAAAAGGGCACCATAAAATACTTCTTTTATCAGATCTAATGACTCTAGTTCTTTATCTATTATCTGTTCTAGCTTTTCCAACGTTTTAGACACAGATATGGTGATAACAATGGTGAAAAACTGTGAAAAAGAGATGCTAAACTAGATGCACTTTGGGCATTAAATTGTTTAGGGCCGGTTACGAGGTTACAGAAGTCCAAGATAAAGACAGGAAATGTCAAACATGTTCCAGGCGTCCCCGGTCTCCCCTACTCACCGGCTTTTTTCCCGATCACCGTGGCGATGCCTTTGTTTCCAGCTTTATTCAAAAATCCGTCCATGTCTGTCGCTGTGGTTCTGTGGTTCTGTGGTTTTGTGTGCGTGTGTGTGTTTGTGTGTCTGTGTGTGGATGGATGTTTGGAGGGTTTTTGGTTTTATAGAGACAGGTGTGTCTGCAGGAGACGCCTCTCTGAGTGATGAGTCTGCAGGGCGGACCTGTCCCACCGGTCGGACACGTCCCGCAGCCAGAAGACTTCATGTTTCACTCGTCAACACGCAGCAGGGAGGCTGCCGGCTGTTATCTGGGTCACACCAGACCGCTAGAAGAACTGGAAATACGTCTATAGAAGAAGAAAGGGAGGAGGAACTCTTTGGCTAAAAGTTAAAAAAAACTTTATTTAGACACACAAAAAAACATGCACACATATACACTCACACACACACACACACTCATGGACTCAAGGACACACACATGCACCCAAGGACACACAAACACACAAACACACACGCACACATGCATGCAAGGACACACACACACACACACAGACACACACGCACACATGCATAGGCACACACATGCATGCAAGGACGCACACATATACACACACATACACTCTCACACACACACACACACACACACGCATGGAGACACAAACACACACACACACACACACACAAACAAACATACGCACGGTAAATGTTTATGATTTCCTTTCATAAAGATGATTTAATTCAATTTAAATGTCAAGCTCTGACTCGACTGAACAAAACCTGATTTTAGAACTTTAAATTTCACGTTTGGGAAAGATTTTTTCAGTTAGTTATGTTTATAACATTATGCAAATAAACAAAACATGTTGGACTTTAGCTTGTACGACTAACAAATCAAAGACATAATAAGATATTAACTCCAGTTAAAATATATTTGTAGAAATTGTGAAGCAGAGAAAGAAAAAGTGACATGCTGTGTGTCAGAGAGCTGATAGCAGCTGGGAGAATGAAAGTAGGAACGTTTTCACTGTCGTACGAGAACAAAGGTCTTAAAGTTTAAGAAAAAAGGTGAAAATAAAAGTATTATTTAATGTGTATATATAAACTTAGCACAAAAAGTAACAACATTTGTGTTTGATAGATTATTTCTCTGGTAAAAATGCTTTTTGGCAATGAATCTTACCATTGGAAAGCCTGTTTAGCCTGTTTAGTTCCCTTCCAAATGGTGCCCCATTTGGAACACGCATTTATGGGATGATAGTATGTGGGTTGCGCCCATGAACAAAATCTTCTCTGCCAATGCAGAGTGACCAACACAACCACGTTGGCTGACTTGCGACAAATGCTGGTTGAAGAATGGGATGCCATCCCACAGCAGTGTGTGACCAGGCTGGTGACCAGCATGAGGAGGAGGTGCCAGGCTGGTGACCAGCATGAGGAGGAGGTGCCAGGCTGGTGCCAGGCTGGTGACCAGCATGAGGAGGAGGTGCCAGGCTGGTGACCAGCATGAGGAGGAGGTGCCAGGCTGGTGACCAGCATGAGGAGGAGGTTCCAGGCTGGTGACCAGCATGAGGAGGAGTTCCAGGCTGGTGACCAGCATGAGGAGGAGGTGCCAGGCTGGTGACCAGCATGAGGAGGAGGTGCCAGGCTGGTGACCAGCATGAGGAGGAGGTGCCAGGCTGGTGACCAGCATGAGGAGGAGGTGCCAGGCTGGTGACCAGCATGAGGAGGAGGTGCCAGGCTGGTGACTAGCATGGGAGAGGGAGGGGAGAGGGGGGAGAGTAAAAGGGGGGAAAGAGAGAGGAAGGGGAAGAGGAGGGAGGAAGGAAAGAAGGGGGGAAAAAAAAAAAGAGGGAAAGGGAGGGGCGGGGGGGGGGAAGGGGGGGGGGGGGGAAAGGGAGAAGAAGAGGAAGGGGAAAAGCGAGATGGTGGAAGAGGAAAGGAAGAAGAGGAGCGGCTGGGGGGGGGATGAGGAGGAGGGGGACGGGTGTGGGGGGGGAGGAGGGGGGGGAGGGGGGGCGGGGGTGGGGAAGAGGAAAAAAAGAGGGGGGTGGGGGGGGGGAGGAGGAAGAAGGGGGAGGGGGGGGGTGGGGAGGAGGAAGAGGGGGGGGGGGGGGGGGGGGGGGAGAAGAAAGGGGGGGGGGGGGGGGGGGGTGGGAGGGGGGGGGGGGGGGGGGGGGGGGGGGGGGGGGGGGGGGGGGGGGGGGGGGGGGGGGGGGGGGGGGGGGGGGGGGGGTGTTTTGGGTGTGTGTTTTTCTTCCCAAACCCGGTTCCACGGCAGTTCGTGTAAATGTCCACGTTATTCTTAATCTATTGATACGTGTTCACGGAGACGTTTTTCGTTTTTTACGTGTAACTGTCACGTTATTTTTACGGTTAAATGTCACATTATTTTCGTGGGAAAGGGGCGGCCGGGAGGGCGGCCGGAAAGGTCGCTCCATAAGCCGGGAGGACCGCGAGGCGGCCCACTGGGGACGCCCCACAATAACGGGATGGCGGAGGTTGGGTTTAGGAAAAATTTTGCGGGGAAAGTTTAAACGCCGGAGAAAGGGCTTCTTTAAACGCCGGAGACGGCCGCACAACAACGCCGACAAAGCGCCACAAACGGGACGCGATCCCTCGCCCGCGGTGAGAGTCCCGTGTTGTTTGACCCGGCCCACCACCCCGCAAATCTCCCTACACGGATTTTCGGCTTTTTATATCACTCCCTACAATTTCGTTCTGTGGCCACGAAATATGCTTCCCATTGAAATACATTACTTCACATTTTCGTGTTGTCCACCACGTAAAAAACGACAAAAACGTCTCCGTGAACACGTATCAATAGATTCAAATAACGTCACATTTACACGAACTTCCATGAGACCGGGCTGTTCTTCCACACGCTACTGAAGCTCCTGGTTGTGAAATTAATAAATTGTTCAATTGACAATATGTCTTGTTTCTTAAAACTTCAACCATCCAATCCACCAAACACCAAACGAGTCACTGGCAGAATAAGCTGTTTGGCATTGGCAGAGAAGATTTGGCAAATGTTTCATGGGCGCAACCCACATACTCAGCGCTGCTGCTCATCCCACAAATGCATGCTCCTTACACATGAAAGGGAACTAAACAGGCTTTCCAACGGTATAAGATTTATTGCCAAAAAGCATTGTTACCATGGAGAAATAATCTACCAAACACAAATGTTCTTACTTTATGTGCTAAGTTTAGATGGTGTGATGGGATGTCTTTTTTTTAATTCTTCTGAAGGGAGGAGAGCAAACAACACACACACACACACACACACACACACACACACACACACACACACACACACACACACACACACACACACACACACACACACACACACACACACCTGACATTATAAATAGAATAGTTAGTGTGTGTGTCTGTGTCTCTGTGTATGTGGGTGTGTGAGAGTGTGTGTGTGTGTGTGTTTCTGTGTGTGTGTGTCTCTGTCTGTGTGTGTATGAGAGTGTGTGTGTGTCTCTGTGTATGTGTGTGTGTGTGTTGAGAGTGTGTGTGTGTGTGTGTGTGTGTGAGAGTGTGTGTATGTGTGTGTGTGTGTCTGTGTGTGGGTCTGTGTATGTGTGTGTGTGTGTGTGTGTGTGTGTGTGTGTGATAGTGTGTGTGTGTGTGTGTCTGTGTGTGGGTCTGTGTATGTGTGTGTGTACTTGTCCTGTTTATCCATGTTTCTGTGTCTTTCTTGAGTCTTTTCTAAGTATTGTATTTCTTTGATTCGAGCAAAAGTAGAAAGTGACATGAAAAGAAAAGAGTCAAGTAAAGTACAAGTACCTCAACATGTGGTACTGGAGTACAGTACTGGAGTACATGTACTGGAGTACATGTACTGAGTTACATTCCACCCAAGGGTGTCGGTGTGAAGAAAGGCTGCAGGTTGGGTGCAGGTGGTGCTCCGGGGCAGGTGGATCAGGTGTTGGACGGGACACACCCAGCAGTTATTGAACATGCCTCTCATGTTTTGTTTCCGTGGCAACGCAGTCTCACCTGACATGACAGGTGAAGACAGTTTGATGTTCTGAAGACATCTTCTGACCAACTTTCTCCAAAACACCGTCTCAGATAATGTCCAATAATCTGGGAATAAAATCCTGAGAGTGTTGCTGGAGTGTGTGTGTGTGTGTGTCTCTCTCTCTGTGACTGTGTGTGTGTGTGTGTCTCTCTGTGACTGTGTGTGTGTGTGTGTCTCTCTGTGACTGTGTGTGTGTGTGTGTGTCTCTCTCTCTGTGACTGTGTGTGTGTGTGTGTCTCTCTGTGACTGTGTGCGTGCGTGTGTGTGTCTGTCTGTGTGTGTGTGTGTTTCTCTGTGTGTGTGTATGTGTGTTTGTAAGTGCATGTGTGTGTCTGTTTGTATGTGTGTCGGTCTGTGTGTGTGTGTGTGTGTGTGTCTGTGTGTGTGTGTCTCTCTATGTGTGTGTGTGTGTGTGTGTCTCTATATGTCTGTGTGTGTGTGTGTGTCTCTATATGTGTGTGTGTGTGTCTGTATGTGTGTGTGTGTGTCTGTGTGTGTCTGTATGTGTGTGTTTCTGTGTGTGTGTGTCTGTCTGTGTTTGTGTCTGTATGTGTGTGTGTCTGTTTGTGTGTGTGTGTGTTTCTGTATGTGTGTGTGTGTTTGTGTGTGTGTCTGTGTGTGTGTGTGTGTGTGTGTGTGTGTGTGTGTGTGTACGTGTGTGTGTGTCTGTGTCTGTTTCTGTTTGTGTGTGTGTGTGTCTGTCTGTGTGTGTGTGTTTGTGTGTGTGTCTGTGTGTGTGTGTGTGTATGTGTGTATCTGTGTGTGTGTGTGTGTGTGTGTCTGTATGTGTGTGTTTGTGTGTCTGTGTGTGTGTGTGTGTGTGTGTGTGTGTGTCTCCTCACCTCAGAGAAATCCCTCGTCAGGTGAAATGTTCTCACTCATCCAAATACTGTGAGTCATATATTAACAACAACTAATCAGTTCATCAGTTTAGTTTGTCATTTTGCATCTTTTTGTTGTTGTGTATACACATATATAGATATATGCAGTGTATTAGCAGAATATATAATAAGAAAAACAGAATAAAATATGGATATTCTGTATGAATTTGAGTGTCTCTGTGATCATATTGTGTGTTTTTCAGCAACCTTTGAAGAGTCAGGGCCCCTGGCTCTGTGTCT
>NC_053130.1:1732618-1867618 GCF_010015445.1 Perca fluviatilis
TATATGTGTGTGTGTGTATGTGTGTGTGAGAGTGTGTGTATGTGTGTGTGTGTATGTGTGTGTACTCTCGAGTGTGTGTGTGTGTGTGTGTGTGTGTGTGTGTGTGCCGGAGTGTGTGTGTGTATGTGTGTGTGTTCGCAAGTGTGTGTGTGTGTGTGTGTGTGTACGAGTGTGTATGACAGGGGTCACCTTTACAAAGAGCCATTTTTGGCCCAAAAATGTAAAACCGAAAACATATTAAAGCCTACTAATGAAGATAAGTTTATTTAAGTCTAAAGGAACATTTAATATATGTTTTGTGTCTTGACATTTTATTGCCCTGTCTTTACCCTTTCCATATTTTGACTATTTGATCCAATTCTTAAACCCACATTAGCTCTGTTTTCTGTTCTGAAATGTCTCTCTTTCTCTCATCTGTAGCCAGATACATTTCTCCACACTTATCAAACGCAGTGAGCTCGTTCTGGAAATGTTTTTAAAATGTAACTTTTTGGGGATTTGTGACCATATTTAGTCTACAGAAGGTTCGGCAACATTCACAAGATAAAGCGCTGGGCCGCAGATGTACGTTGGCTGTGACGCTCATTTTACTCAACTTAAATGTTACGTAAATGGAGAATGAAAGACTCAAATGGTGACCTTTGGAAATGACGACGCACGTCTGTGTTAGCCTCCTTCATTGGGTCATTATACAGTTCTATCTGACCATTCACACGCACATGCCCAGTGGGTGTAAATGGTCATGTGTTATGTGTCAGACATGTTGATATGAACTAAGATTAGTTCTGAAACTGGAGCTAAAACTCGAATGTGGACGGAGATCTTCTTGTCTTAACATGCTACTTAGAAGCAGTGTGGATGTAGCCTGAGTCCACTTTATTAGTTCTTTCTGTTAATGTTGTTTTCCAAACTGCAGTACAACTCCCACAATCCTACGCAACTTGCCAAAGTCATCAAAAGTCTGTGTTTACAGCCATTCTTTGGATTGATCCCTAGTGGCAGAAAATTACAAACTGTACTGTAGTGGCAATCTGTCCACAAAAAATGCCACTGCAGGGAATTTGAAGCCATTTCCAACTCTTGCTGTTGCAACAAATGAGGTCCGCCATCGCCGTATAGTTAATCCTTTATTGTAGAAATGTATTTAAAAACACATACAAAAAACTGATTTGCAAGATTAAAAACGAACAGACGAGATCTAAAAACCATCACTATCGCACAGCTGAGGTTGAAAAACTGTGTGGCTTCCCAGACTAGATTCTCCTTCTGGCTCACCTGTGATTCCCTTACTACCCTGGCTGATTAGCACATACACACAGGTGCGCAGGTGACGTAATGATCAAACCATTCACACAAACCTACCACCCACACACACACATATCCCGCACACACACACATCCAAAATTGCTGCAACACACCGGCCCCTAATTGTTACTGTATAATAACACAACAATTCACAAAGTTAATAATGGAGCCAATGACAAATCAATCAATAATGTTCATAGTACAAGTGCAATAATGTCCATGTCGAGTAAATATCCATGGAAAAGGTAACCTCAATGTTGAGATTTCAGCATTACAAAAGTCTTAATCAGCCTCCAGCAGAAGACAGATCTTTGTGATCTGTACTCTCAAGTATGTTACATTTGGTCAGAACTTTGACAGCCGGTACCAGTCCCTGCTTGTCGGAAAGGTTTGCAACACCTTTCCTAACAGCCAGGATCCACGAGGAGCAGTAGAGTCCGCCACAAGAACAATGTCCCCTGCAACAAAGCTCCTCTTGTCGCTGACCACCGTTGCCGTTCCTGCAGCAGTGGTATGTACTGAATAGTGGCACTTTCAGCAGTGTTAATATCTTCCAATGCCAAAGTCTGACCATCCAATATGGCTTTGAAGCTTTGCATCTCATTTTCCACTTTGTTCTTCTGTTCAGTTATGTCAAGTCCATTACCAGACACACACGCCTGTATTTCCTGTCTTTTCTGACACAACAACTGCAACACCTTTCTCCATTGATGAAACCAAGCAACTGAGGTCTTCAACCTTTTGTTGATCAGCTGGGTTTTTGCATTCTGTGACTCTTTGATGAGGATTACAGTATTCACAATAGCCTGTCTTTTGACCTCAGGGTCATCACAGCTGAAAGAAGCAGGTTCCACAATATGAATAGGCCATTCACTTTCATTCTTGAAAAGGAAGTCCGGGCCGTGGATCCATCTGCAACATGTAAGGAGTTCCTCAGCTTTCAAACCACGAGAGGCCTCGTCCACTGGATTCCGTTTTGTGTCAACATACCTCCATTGGGAGACAACATTATCCTCTCTGACAGGTAATCTCAAGCAGTAATGTCCACTGTTAAGTTCAGCTGAACTGTTCATGGTTTCCATAAAATTAAGATATTCTCTGGACATTTCTGGCTTGTCATCTGATGATTTCTCATTGAAGTTATGGTTATATTGCTTCACCAGTAATTCCTCTATGTGAGCAATGGTTATTCTGTTGGCTGTGATAGTGGGACAGCTGATCTCAGTCTCATTGCCTCCTCTTACTGGTCCATTGATAACCCAGCCGAGTATGGTTCTGACAGCATAAGGTCCTTCATTATTGCTGCGTACCACTTGCCATGGTTCCATTACCTTTGGCACATTCGTCCCAATTAACAGCTCCACATCAGCATCAATTACAGGAATTTCCACAGAGCTTAAGTGTGGCCAAGCACTTAACTCTTCCTGTCGTGGAATGTTGTCCCGAGTCACAGGCATCTTACGCTGGGTGTAGACTTCTGGCAATTAAAAGTAGGTGTTACCATTAAGTGCAGCTATCTCCAGTCCTGAGATAACATGACTGTCAACAAACCTTTCTTGATTCATAGTCCTTAACAGGATTTTGGCACTCCTTCCTCTGACCTTTAGCTCCCTCATGAGTCGCTCAGAGCAGAAAGTGGCAGTGCTGCCAGGATCTAAAAATGCATATGTGGTTAGCATTTTGCTGCCTTTCTTAGCCTGAATCTGTACAGGCACAATTGCCAAGACGCGGTCCTGTGCTCCGGCCCCTATATGGCCACATGTCTTGGGAGAAACTGCATGACTGTTTCCTGATATTTCCTGCTGTGTGTCCTCTGAATTGATTTTCTTCTCTCTTGAATGGATGTGAAGGATGGTGGGATGTTTTAAATTACACACTTTGCAAGACAGACGCCTATGACAGTCCTTGCTCATGTGTCCAACAGATAAACACCCAAAACAAACACCTTTCTCCTTCAAGAAGTTCATTTTTTCACCGTGTAACTTCTTCTCCATTTTGGGACACGACTCCAATTTGTGACCCTCTTCACACAGCAGACAAAACACCCTTGTTGGTTCATCAGGTAAGTTTCTTTCATTTTGCATTTGAGTCACAGGTTGAGCATTGACAGCTGCCACAGAAGTAGCGAAACTGCTTCCTTTTCCTTTAAAGCATCCTTGTGAGACTTTATTTCTCTCTTTATACTGAGGTGTTGAGGTGAATGTGTCTTGAATGTTTCCAAAGAGTGGACTGGAAGCAATGGACACTTGCCTTTCAATTAAGTTGACAATATCACTGAAACCTGCTTGGCGACTGTGCTTCTCCTGCAGCTCATAAGCAGTGTTTCTCCATTTTTCCCTCAATTTATATGGTAGCTTCAAGACAATAGCACGCATGTTGGATGGCATATTTTCATCTCTCACATATGCTGTTCCTCCATAGCATTACGGTAGACAAAACAAAGCAAAAAGCTCCGCAAAGCTTCAAGGTCTTCTGATTTTACTGATGGCCATCCAAAAGCTTTCTCCATGTATGCAGTGGCTATTTTTTATTCATTTCCAAAGCGTTCTTTTAAAAGGGTCCTTGCTCTTTGATATCCTCTGTCTCGTGGCATGTGTTGACAGCTCTTAGCCAGCTCCCTTGGTTGTCCTTTGGTATACTGCTCCAAAAAGTATAAACAGTCTATGCTGCTAGCAGCCTTTCCTTCCACTCCATGCTCAAATGCTCTGATAAATGTGCTATACTCAAGAGGATCTCCATCAAAACTTGGTATATCCCTTGGAGGTAATGATAATGAAGAATGTTGTTGCACTAGCAGAGCAGTTATTTCATTTTGTCGTTGCATGATGGAAAGAAGATTGCCTTGGTCAACATTAGTTTGCATCAGGTCAACACGTTGAATGGGTTCCTTTGTGTCATGTATTACATGAGATGTTTCCTGAAATGTTTGAGGAATGCTTGGTTGGGGATTCAGAGCATAAACCTTTGGTCCTACATGCTTTGAAAATGTTTCCTGGTGTCGTGCTCCCATTGATATGGCAGTTTTGTTGCCTCCTATTGGTGGAAGATTCAACTGATGATTGGAATAGTTAGGCTGTGCCTCCCTTAGCACTGCCACATTACTGCCTCCTGTTGGTGGATTATTGAATTGATGATTGGAATAGTTAGGCTGTGCCTCCATTAGCACTGCCACATTACTGCCTCCTGTTGGTGGATTATTGAATTGATGATTGGAATATTTAGGCTGTGCCTCCATTAGCACTGCCACATTACTGCCTCCTGTTGGTGGATGATTGAATTGATGCTTTGAACTTTGTGGAACAAATTCCATAGCAGCGAGTCTGAGAGAAGATTTACGTTTAGAACTTCTCAGATAAGAATTCATTCCATCTGAATGAGCTCTCGAGCTCTGCACATCAGATCCTCTGTACACATTAACCTTTGCAGTTTGAACAGCAATTTGACTTTGCAATTCCAGCAATTCCTTTTTCTGTCGGATTTGCTCCTCCTGAGCGTCCAGCTCATGTCTTTCTTTAAGGGCAGCTGCCTTTGCAATGAGAGCAGCCCTTTCCGCCTCCGCTTTTAGGCATGCAGAGGAAATTGAAGACCTTGAAGACCTTTGACTGTAACGGCCAGTTGATGAGCCTGTTTTACCACCAACATTAGAAATGCTGTCCCCTGGACCAATGTCATCAGTGACCACAGTTGTGGCAGGTGCAGTTTTGAGCACAGTTTTGTTTAGTGCAGCAGCATAATCATCGTCATCATCATCATCATCATCATCATCATTGTCCCTTTTGTCAAGCAACCACTCGTCCATGTTTTGTATTATTGCTTTATTGCTGTGCATTTGTGTTTCAACCCATTCATTTTGTTTTGACATTTCATCCTCAGGTAGTTTTTGTTTCAGTGATTCATGAAACTGTTCAATTTCCACACAAAGTTTCAAACACATTTCATACTTTGTTTGTACCTCAGACACATTTCCCTTTGAAAGCATCAGTTGCTTAACTTCCTTTGTTAGCTTGTGTAGTTTCTTTATCCTGGAATTCCTTTCCTTTTGATTTGATATTATTTTTAATTCCAATGCTTTGGCCGTTAGTTTGACCGATCTTTTACCACATTCATTTTCCGTTTCACTTTGATTGACAGCTGCAGACACATCACTCATTTTGATATTGATTTAGCAGCTCTGCTGAAGGCTTTATTAAGAATTGTAGCAGGATGGACCTGTATCCCTTTTGTGAGAAGGCCAATCTCTTCCACACAGCGTAACAATTCTTGTTTTGTCCTACCGTGATTCTTCTGCGAAGCTTTTGCTCAGGCTGTATCTGTTTCCAAGTGAGCGGATTCAGCTGGCACGGAATGAATGAAGCGCGGTGCTGTCCTTCCTCCTGCAGATCCAATAGTTCCGTCCTTTGAAGCTAAGTTTTTCAACATAATGTAGTGGCAATCTGTCCACAAAAAATGCCACTGCAGGGAATTTGAAGCCATTTCCAACTCTTGCTGTTGCAACAAATGACATCCGCCATCGCCGTATAGTTAATCCTTTATTGTAGAAATGTATATAAAAACACATACAAAAAACTGATTTGCAAGATTAAAAACGAACAGACGAGATCTAAAAACCATCACTATCGCACAGCTGAGGTTGAAAAACTGTGTGGCTTCCCAGACTAGATTCTCCCTCTGGCTCACCTGTGATTCCCTTACTACCCTGGCTGATTAGCACATACACACAGGTGCGCAGGTGACGTAATGATCAAACCATTCACACAAACCTACCACCCACACACACACTATCCCTGCACACACACACATCCAAATTGGCTGCAACATGTACATTTAAGACAAATATTTTTTGCATTACAAGTTTTCTGAAACGTTAGTAATAAGGAAATACTTGTTATTTGAGCAAAGGGGAGCGTGCCTATGTTACCACATTTCCTTTTTCATAAATTTGTATCAGATTTTATCCCCCTAACCCTAACCCTAACCCCTAAGCCTAAAAAATGTTATGGGAGGATAGGGCTTAAATTGAAGGGAAATGTAGGAACACACCTCATTTTGAAAATGTCCTAGAACTGTGGGAACATATGGCCTAATTTTAAGAAAAAGTCTTAGAAATGTGGGAACATAGGGCTGTGGGACCATTATGATTCTTAGTTAGGGGTCAGCCCTAGCTAATAATCATATAATCAGAAGTATCTGGACTTTGAAGAGATATTGCTGTGTATTGGGCCGATTCAAAAGAAAACAACATGCTGATTTAGATGATTTGAATGTTTTGTGTATAAGGAACTAAATTTATGACTTTCTCAAAAAGATTGTTTTTGTGTTTCAAGTTTTCTGAAATCTTATCTTTCAAAATGCAAAGGAGGCATTATACAATGCTAACTTTTGGTGATTTTAGAAGAAATCTACAGAAACAAACAGACAAAGTGTAGTAACATATAGTAACAATATTTTATTTACATTTGTCTGAAAAAAGACATCTGATGGAATATTAATGAATGGTAAAATTATCTTTTTGCCTGCAAAGTCTCACCTTAAGAGTGACAAAGAAAAACTGATTCATCTTCTCATTTCACACTAAAACATCATTAACTGACTGTGTACTGTCTCTGGTTATATAACACGTCATCAACACTCATATTCAGGTTTTTTGCATATCTCAACTGTCATCATTCCCTGGAAAACTGCAACAACAACATGCAAAAGATGAAAGCCATGGTCATTATGTGTCTTTTAAGGGTCATTATGTGTCTTTTAAGAGTCATTATGTGTCTTTTTATGGTCATTTTGTGTCTCTTTCCATATGTCAGGTATGTACATTTTTGCAAAGATGTGATTGTACAGGAAAAGAGGATTAAGTTATATGCTAATTGTAAACCCTGGATGATGGCTGAAATTAAAAGGATAATTGACGACAAAAGGAAATCCTTTGCTACGGGAGACAAAGATACACTGAAAAAGATCCATAAAGAACTTAAAAGTGAAAACAATAAAGAGAAATATCGGTATAAATGCCAAATAGAAAATTATTTTAAAGAGAATGATATAACGAAAGTCTGGGAAGGAATGCGGTTAATGAGTGGATATGCAGGGAAAGGGAAGGCAAACAGATCCCAGTTAAATGGCACAAGGGAATATGCCAATAAGCTAAATCATTTTTATAATAGATTTGATAAAATAGACTTCTCTGATAAAATACAAAGACTTAAGGAAGTGATTGGGAGCACAGAGGATGATAACTATTAGAGTGCGGATCGTGCCGCATTTTTCTGTCCGAGCCCGGCCCGTGTCCGACAGAGCAGTAACCGAACCCGGCCTGAGCCCGACAGGCATTAAGATATTTATGTCCGAGCCCGACCCAAGCCCGACACAGTTAAAATCAAATTTTTTTCTCATACTTATGACACATTCGGCATTCGGAAATGTCAACAGATTATGTTGGGGAAACTGCAGCTGACATGGATAAACGTTACTAAACGTACCAATACAAAACCTGAAAGGATAAACTTGTCCGTGACCAGATAGATTTTAGTCGGTAACAGTGTTAAAGAATGAGCACTACAACTCCCATAATACAACTCAACTTGCTTGACTTAAATTGAAGGGAAATGTAGGAACACAAGGCTTAATTTTGAAAATGTCCTAGAAATGTGGGAACATAGGGGTGTGGGAACATAGGGCCTAATTTGAAGAAAGATCTTCGAAATGTAGGAAGAATCATATTATCAGAAGTATCTGGACTTTGAAGAGACATTGCTGTGAATTGGGCCGATTCAAAAGAAAACAACATACTGATTTAGATGATTTGAAAGGTTTTGTGCATAAGGAACTAAATGTATGACTTTCTCAAAAATTATTTTTCTGAAATCTTATGTTTGAAGATGCAAATGAAACATTACACAATGCTAACTTTTGGTGATTTTAGGAGAAATCTACAGAAACAAACAAAGTAACATGAATGTTTTCTTTCCATTAGTCTGAAAAAAGACATCTGATTGAAGATTAATACATTGAAAAATTATCTTTTTGCCTGCAAAGTCTCGCGTTAAAAGTGACAAAGAAAAACTGATTCATCTTCTCATTTCACACTAAAACATCATTAACTGACTGTGTACTGTCTCTGGTTATATAACACATCATCAACAATCATATTCAGGTTTTTTGCATATCTCAGCTGTCATCATTCCCTGGAAAACTGCAACAACAACATGCAAAAGATGAAAGCCATGGTCATTATATGATCTTTAAGAGACATTATCTGTCTTTTTATGGTTATTTTGTGTATTTTAATGGTTGTTTTGTGTCTTTTTTGGTCATAATGAGTCTTTTATTGTAATTTTGTGCCTGTTTGCATATGTATTGTATATGTGTACAAATATTTTGAGTACTGCTGTGAGGTCTTTATCTTCAGCCAGTTGTTTCAGTGATTTATTGTAATGTTTAATATAAATGTACACTGGTTGAGGCATTTCCTGAGTTTAGACATCTGATGGAATATTAATGAATTGAAAAATTATCTTTTTGCCTGCAATGTCTCGCATTAAAAGTGACGAAGAAAAACTGACTCATCTTCTCATTTCACACTGAAACATAATGTATATCCCTGAAAAACTACAACAACAACATGCAACAGATGAAAGCCATGGTCATTATGTGTCTTTTAAGAGTCATTATGTGTCTTTTTATGGTTATTTTGTGTCTCTTTCCATATGTCAGGTATATACATTTTTGCAAAGATGTGGTTGTACAGGAAAAGAGGATTAAGTTATATGCTAATTGTAAACCCTGGATGATGGCTGAAATTGAAAGGTTAACTAACGACAAAAGGAAATCCTTTGCTAGGGGAGACAAGGATACACTGAAAAAGATCCATAAAGAACTTAAAAGGGAAATAAATAAAGAGAAATATATGAATGCCAAATAGAAAATTATTTTAAAGAGAATGACATAAAGAAAGTCTGGGAAGAAATGCGGTTGATGAGTGGACAGTTAAAATCTCATTTTTTTCTCATATTTATGACACATGTACGTTTGTTTGTGTGGAAAGCTTTTATTAAGCAACTGTAGGAAGGCATTCGGAAATGTCAACAGATGAGCGCATCAGCGCAAACGGGGCAACAAGCGCATGTTAACACAGGCGCACACCTACATAATAAGCTGTTTTAAATTTTCAATGCCTTATCGCGCTGATGTGACTGAGCCTGACCCGAACCCTAACATAATTTCTAAATATCTGTCCGAACCCGGCCCTCGGTTCGGGTATCCATCCTCTAATGACTATACCCTGCAAACAAACAAGCAGGAGGTACTGTATATGGTATGTTAATGAGGCTGAAAGCTACCAAAGAAGCAGGTCCAGATGGACTGTCTCCAAAAGTATTAAAAGGCTTTGCTTTTCAGTTAGCTAGCATTTTTCTTTTTCTTTTTTTGATTGGAAACTTGGTTTTAAACATTAGTACAGGTTACCAGTGACTAATAATGAACATGAAAATATTCCTCACACAACTAAACAAACATAGGGCAACTCATGCATCAGTGCATTTATCCACAATACATGCACATAGACACCAGACAAGACCACTGTAACGACAAAGAAAAAAAGAAAAAAAACATATGGAGGAGGCTGCGCTAGAAATGTGAACTAGAGAGCTCTTGTATTGTGTAAGAAGAGGGGGCTGAGCCTGTAGTTCATCACTGAAGGTCATTTATATATTGAAGAAAGTTTTGCCATTTAAAGTAGTACCAATCTAACCTATCCAGCAGGGTGAAGGATACTTGTTGTATGCAGCAACTGTAGTCAGAGCATTGTACCAATCCGTGATTGACTTCCACTGTTAGACTAGCAGTTTCCTACCAATCATGACAGCTGTCTGGACCCATTCTGCATTGACTGCAGCAACACCATCTTTTATGCTGGGGATTGATAGAGTGACTAAAAAGGCTGGAAAAATGGTGGGTGAGTTAAATACAGTGCATGACCACCTGGCAAAAATGACAGAAAATAACGAGGGACCCGGGTCACCCTCTTCATGGTAATTTGACTGGTAGGGTTATGGAACGTAGTAGTAGGCTAAGGCCTCCTGTGACACCAACTAAGCGGTATGCTCTTTCTTTTATACCTCAGGCTATCAGACAGCACAACAAGCACTGTACATTTTTATAATTTCTGTATTGTATTTATGCTCTATCTTTTTATGGGCATTATATATGAATGAAATAAACTTGACTTGACTTGTCTTGTTCATGTGTACAAATATTTTTAGTACTGCTGTGAGGTCTTTACCTTCAGTCAGGTGTTTCAGTGATTTATTGTAATGTTTAATATAAATGGACACTGGTTGAGGCATTTCCTGAGTTTAGACATCTGATAGAAAATTACAGTTTTTCCCATCTGCTTACACACAAAATGTTTTCATGTCACACGATTTTTGAAACCTCTCCCTCAAAGTGGAAAACTACACAGCAAATCTCCAAAACCATAAGCTATTTCTCAGCCTTTCACTCAGCTTTCAATTGCATAAAACACTTTTTTCAAAACATTACACACAATTCTCTATCTAAGACACAAAAATCTAACACAACCAATCAAAATGCTACACTTATTTACCAGGGCACACACACACTCCTCACATTTGCAAACACATTATGTCATAACTGAACACTAACCAATCACTGCTTTAGTATAGGCCTATACTGTACATAGGTCAAAGGTCAGATTACCTGTTTTGAACAATGGATGCCAACAATAGACAGAGAGCAAGGGGAGGAGGAGGGAGAGACAGGGGACAACAACGAGGAGGAGGAGGAGGAGGAGGGAAGAAGATGAAGAAGGAGAGCCATCTCTGATGAGATTAGGGCAACACTTATTCATCATGTGATCAACCACAGATTGACCAATGAGAGAAGCCCATCTTGAATAGCTTTACAGTGGCGTCCATACTTCCAACCTTCAGAAATGGGAATAGGCATGCAACTATGTAATGACTATTTCAACTTTATAAATCAATCAAACTTTGTTTTGCACAAAGTGCATACAATTCCCCCCTCCCCCCGCCCCGACACACAAGCACACACAAACACACACAACACACACACACACGCACGCACGCACACACGCACATTCTTTATTCTACAAATGATACCTTTGGTTGTTTATACTTTTGTTTTCTTGTTTCATGCTACTGTATACAACACTGGGCTACTCTTACAGACGTAATGTTTTGTCCAATAAATATTTTCTGTTTTACTGTAACATTACATTGTTTTTTACAGTGCACTTTTCAACCCCTCTCAGCAGATTTACTTTCTCTCTAGAACATTGTAAATGTAGATATAAACCTATGAAAGACAAAAGAGCTTCAGATTTAGAACAACAGTGTGTACATGGTATATCCACAAATTTACTATTATGAAAAAAGTGTTTGCCATTTGATGCAAATGCTTCATTTTGAGATGTGTTTATGGTATTTTGAATGCAATGTTTCATTTTAAAGGAGATGTGAGGCATTTTGCATTTTGTGTGTGCAGTTTTGGGAATTGTGTGTAGATTGTGTGTAGAGTTTTGAAAAAAAGAGACATAGTTTTGAAAACGTGTGTAAGCAGTTGGAAAAAACTGTAATAAATTGAAAAATTATCTTTTTGTCTGCAATGTCTCACCTTAAAAGTGACGAAGAAAAACTGATTCATCTTCTCATTTCACACTAAACATCATTAACTGACTGTGTACTGTCTCTGCTTATACAACACGTTATCAACAGTCATATTCAGTTTTTTTTGCATATCTCAGCTGTCATCATTCCATGGAAAACAACATCAGCAACCACATGCAAAGGATGAGAACCATAGTCAATGTGTGTTTGTGTCTTACAGTTTTTTTCGATTGCTATACGAAAGTGGGCACAAATGGAGTAACGTGCAAAACTCTAACTCCAGTCTGCACAGCAGCAGTTCATGTCGACCAACTCTAGTTAGTTTTTCATTGCTTGAACACAGTTTTCAAAACTCTACACACTTATCCCAGGACTTTAACCACAACATGCACAACACTGTGGATCTACAGCACTTTGTTCAAATGCTAACACACTGCTGTCAACACTGTTAACCACACATTCAAAACATTTAGCTGAAAGCCTAAGCAGGTGTCTATACAGAGAAAGATCAGAAAGCTGTTTTTTGTATACAAACACCAAATAAGAATGAAACAATCATACACTGTACTGTTTGAGAGAAATATGTCCAGGTAAGATGTCTGAGGTTATGTACACAGCTATAAAAAAAGTGAAAAACACTATATCTTTAAAACTGCGTTCTTACTGTTTTTCAGAAAGTAATGGAGGTGAAAGCAATAGAAACACCACATTCATTAGTATTTAGAGATGATGAAGACATCCAATGTGATGAAGAAAACTTGCCACATGATGCTGGAGAGAGGCAGGATTAGTCACACTATTCGTTGGTACTGTTACGTATGTACCTTTAGTTTATTTCCCAGTAATTCCACAAATTACTAGAGACAAAATACTATATTTAAGAAAACTGCTGATTTTAATTCCTTCTTGTTTACCTTAAGTAAAAATTGGTGTATTATACAATCTATATCTTTTCTTTAAAGAAACTATTGAGTAGTGTCAAGTCACTCAAATTGTTGAAACTGTAAAGATGAGAAAGTTTGTAATTTGTGTATTGGTGTTTGATGCTAGTGTTTTTACTCTCAGTGTGTTCTGGGTGACAGTGTGTGTGTGTGTGCGTGTGTGTGTGTGTTATCTCAGTGAGGACTGTTCATAGTGTTTGGCTGCTCTGAGCCTGTTCTGAGACGTGTGTTACAGTTTTTTCCAACTGCTTACACACAAAATATTTTCATGTCACATGATTTTTGAAACCTCTCACTCAAAGTGCAAAACTACACAGCAAATCTCCAAAACCATAAACTATTTCTCAGCCTTTCACTTTGTTTTCAATAGCATAAAACACTTTTTTCAAAACATTAAACACAATTCTCTACCTAGCTAAGACACAAAAATCTAACAAGAAGTGACTTGCTATCCATTTCTAAACACAACCAATCAAAATGCTACACTTATTTACCAGGGCACACACACACACTCCTCACATGTGCAAACACATTATGTCATAACTGAACACTAACCAATCATTGCTTTAGTATAGGCCTATACAGAGGCCAAAGGTCAGATTAAATGTTTGGAACAATGGATGCCAACAATAGACAGAGAGCAAGAGGAGGAGGAGGAAGAGACAGGGGATAACAACGAGGAGGAGGAGGGAAGAAGAGGAAGGAGAGTCATCTCTGATGAGATCAGGGAGAGAAGCCCATCTTGAGTAGCTTTACAGTGGCGTCCATACTGCATGCAACTATCTAATGACTATTTCAGCATTACAAATCAATCAAAGTGCATACAATTCTGTCCTCAGGTGACTGTTGGTAATGCAGAATGTAGTTTGAGTTTTGCACATGTGACTCCAGTTGTGCCCACTGTCGTTTAGCAATCGGAAAAAAACTGTAGAAGTCATTTTGTGTCTTCTATAGGGTTAGACTGTCACCCAGGAAACAAGTGTTCATGTCCTGAAGAAGTTAAGGAGAAATGACACCCCCTTTTACATGTCTGTGCCCAGGAGTCCATTGTCTGATAATCCATCCATGGCACTCATCCAAAGATCGCTGCGCCTCGCTAGATCCCCATCACCACGCCCTCTACCACTCCTCTCCTCCCAAAACAGGAGGTAGATTATCATCCATGTCAGCGTACTGACTGGAGACTGCAGAGGACACAACATCTGACAACTCTTTCAGCTCGGCTCACAGCTTTCAAAAGGTACACTTTAAAACATTACTCATTTTATTATAAAGAGAGATTATTAAACAAAAATAAAATAACATAAAAAAATGCAAACTGTAACAATCAGACAGCTTTGGACGGCAGCTGAACAGAATATTTTATTTGGGTGTTTTACTGAGAGAATTATAAATAAGAGATTTGAGTAAAAAAATAAAAGCAGTTTAAGAAAAAAGCTAAAAAGATAGAAGATGCCAAAAAGTATTTTAAATGGAATAAATTGGGTAAAGGAAGAACATAGTGACACAGAGATGCACAATTAATAAGAACATCAATAAATAAGAAAGATGGACTTTGTGGACATTTAAGAACAGAATTCTTTTTTTTTTTTACAAATTTTTCTTTTTATGTGTTGTGACAATTTGTTTGTTAATGACACGTTCAGGCTGTTCTCATTAACCATTCGTACATTCAGCTCTGAACATTAAAGCACTGTAGTTTGTGTGTATTCCATGTATTCATACTACGTTATATGGTACATAATATTCCGTGTTTTGCCCTTATTCCGAAAAAGACAATGTTCCGATTAAGCTGTTTACCTGGTGAACGAAAGACAATATTCCACTAATATTCCAGTTTACCTGCAGCTGTGCTAAATCAGTGTTGCGTTGTTTCTGCATATCCAAAATAATGTTCAAAGGTAGCTGTGTTTCTCTTCTTTTCTTTACCTGTACATCTTTACATATATATATGAAGTAAAGCTCTGTTTAACCTGTTGTATTGGGTCAAATTTGACCCATTATCAAAGTTTTTATATCAACAATATGTGTTTCTTTCAACAAAATAACAGATGGTTCCATAAAACGCTTAACTAAAAATTGATGATCACTACTTTCATGGTCAAAATCTGTGATAATGCATAAACATATTCCTCTGATCCAAACTACTAGTAGAAAATATTTCTTAATTTCTGCTCATTTTACTCACAAATTGGGTACAATTTCATGGAAATGAAATTCCAAAAGGTATTATAAAACTAGAAATAAGTAAATGTTGCTCAGACGTCTTAACAGAATTAGGGGATAATTTATATTTAAAAAAAATGTCCGCCCCCCCTGTGTGTGTGTGTGTGTGTGTGTGTGTTTTGTGTGTGGGTCTGCGTATGTGTGTGGGCATGTGTTTGTGCATGTTGGTGTGTTTGTGTGTGTGTGTGTGTGTGTGTGTGTGTGTGTGTGTGTGTGTGGGCATGTGTGGGTGTGTTTTTGTGTGTGGGCATGTCTGTGTGTTTTTGTGTTTGTGTGTGTGTAAGTGGGCATTTGTGTGTGGGCATGTGTGTATGTGTGTTTGTGTTTGTGTGTGTGTATGTGTATGTGTGTGTGTGGGCGTGTGTGTGTGTGTGTGTTTTGTGAGTGTGTGTGTCTGTGTTTGTGAGTGTGTGTGTCTGTGTGTGTGTGTGTGCATGTGTGTGTGTGCATGTGTGTGGCATTTTTTTTTGTACTTTACAGTAAGTCTCCGCCCCTCAGGGAAATCCCTCGTCAGGTGAAATGTTCTGACTTATCCAAATACTTTGAGTCATATCTTAACAACATCTCATTTGTTCATCAGTTTTTTATTATTTTCTATTTTTATAAACAGTAGTCGTTTTGGTGTCTAAACTTAGCTGTTTTCGTTGCAGGTCAGTCACCTTTTGGCGGCTAAATGTAACTGCAAAGAACGCTAAACTTACAGTTTTTTACAATTGCTATGACAGTTTTTTCAATACATTTAACAACTTTCCTAAACTCTTAACGCACCAACACACCTACAACACACGATTGGCAAAACAGTTAATTTCATGCTCAAAATCACACATTGTAAACTAAACTCCAAAACTGATTTTCAAAATACAATAATTCACTAACACAATACACTATGTTTACCAAAACAATGCAATCATGTCTCAAAATCAAATACTTCTTCCACAACACTAACACATGTTCTCTCCCAACAGGAACATTTAGTCAATCATAGCACAATGTCATACAAAACACTAACATCCCATGGAATTACAGAAACTGCATTATTTTATATGTGTCAGTCAGTTCTGCCCTTATATAACAGACACAAGTGATTGTATTGATCATATTGCACTGCAGTTTCTGTTGAAGCATCTCTACATTTTTGTTTCTTTGGGTTTAGTACATTTTTTTTGAAGATTATTTTTTGGGCTTTTCTGCCTTTATTTGACAGGACAGCTAGTTGAGAAAGGGGAGAGAGGGGGGAGACATGCAGGAAATCGTCACAAGTCAGATTTGAACTCTGGACCTCTGCGTTGAGGAATAAACCTCCAAGTATATGTGCGCCTGCTCTACCCGCTCACCAATTTGTTTCTTTTGCTGCAGAGATTCAATAAAAAAAATGATTGACCCATCTCAGAGTAGCTCTATAGAATGTGGGGTTTATGAAAAAAAGGAGACAGAGGCAGAATTTTCCTGGTACTCCTCTTCCTCTCCCTCGTGAAGGCATTTTTCTTATTTTCTGTGTTCATCTACAGTATATTGTTCAAATAGGTCCTCTTTTACTGTACTACCATATAATCATGCGATTGAAAGAACCTCAACACCTGAGTGTGTTTCCTAGAAGGGAATCAGCTGTGATTGATCTATAACTTCAATCAGCTGTTTCTCAATAAATGCATGTATAAAATGCAGGGGATATATTTGTGTTTCAATTTTCAATATGATCAGCTGTTCACTTTGACTTTAGCCTATAAGTTAGGTTTAGAACATGATGTTATCTGTTCTGACATACAGTGTGAAAGCATTTGTAAATTTGGCAGTAAAGATCCATTGTTTTGCTTTTGGTGGAGCTTGTGTGTAAAAGAAGTTCAAGCATTTTAAATGTGTGTTAACTGTATACATTTTGTGTCAAAGCAACAAGAAATGTGTTAATTGTATAGCCTACACAGACAGATGTTGTGCTAACTGTGTTAAGAGTTTAGGAAAGTTGTTAAAAGTATTGAAAAAAGTGTCATAGTGATCGTAAAAAACTGTATTTAAAAATGTTGAAATTCCAAAAGTCCTTTCTATAACCTGATCTCCTTACCTACAGGTTACCCTCTGAAGAATGGACGTTAACAACACTACACAGGACAACAGCTTCCTTGAATATTTCGAATTTTTCACCACAACACCACAAACTACAACTACACCAACTACACCAACTACACAACCACCAACCTTCCCACCTTTAACCCTCATACCTATTGGCATCGACCCCGTAAGCGTTCTATCTGGCATCGGCCCCCCAAACTCTGATATTGACAACAACATATTTACCTCAGGCTCCAGTAATCTCACCAACAACACCTTCGGCTCCAGTAATTACACCATCAGCACCTTCAACTACTACTACGATAACACTAAAGCTGGATTCATCTCAGATGTAGTGACGTACATCATCATTTGCATCGGCCTTCCTTTGACCCTCATCGCAATCTACTCTCTCTACTCTCTGGTATGAAAATTAGGAATGAGATTAATTGATTTACTGTATGTATGTTAAGGATTTGGGTCGGGTGCCAAGTTTCCATGCCGTTTCCTGCCGTGTAACAGAAGGTTTCTTTCAATATGCTAAATGCCTGTGTAGTATCTGAGAGGACATATAGATAGATAGAGAGAGAGAGAGAGAAGAGAGAGAGAGAGAGAGAGAGAGAGAGAGAGAAAAAGAGAGAAAGAGAGAGTAAGAAACAGAAGGGTTGTAAATTATAGAGTGTGGTCTAGACCTACTCTATCTGTAAAGTGTCTCGAGATAACTTATGTTATGATTTGATACTATAAATAAAATTGAATTGAATTGAAAATTGAAGGGTCTGTCTTTGATCTAATCTATGCAGAGACAGAGATAGAGAGTAGAAACAGCAGGATATGGATTTAGACCTTAACTTTCAATTCCTATTCTGTCTAACCTGGGTGCAGCATACACAGAATACATAAAAACATAAAAATACATGGTTACCAAGAATCAGCATTGTTTACTGTTATTGTTGTGTGTATGAGAATGTGTTTCTGACAGCACAAAAGAGTTTGATGAAAAATAAGAAATTCAAAAAAGGCTGACTAACTGCAACTGCTGAGCAGAGAGTTCAGATTTACTCTGATTTACTTTCCTGCAGGTACGAAATGATCACGTTGCTCCCATCTACGTCATCAACCTTCTGATTTCTGACCTCATCCAGTTCTGCTGCATGATCTGTGACGTGGCACAACCTAAGAACAGGATGATAAACATTATCTACGCAAGTATTTACAACTACAGTCTGTTGACCAGCGTCGGCTTCATGGTGTGCATCGCCCTGGAAAGGTATCTGTCTCATATCACATGAATTGCTGTGCATACCTTTTTGTAAAATATCATACAATCCTGTTCATGAGAATATGTTGATTCAGCATGTGTAGCTCCTTCTGTGTCTGACCGTTGGATTATTGAAGTCTGAAGCTGTTTATCTTGTATTTCAGGTATTTGCTGATCGTCTTCCCACTGTGGTACCGCTGCAGACGAACCATCAAGTCCACTGTGGTGATCTGTGTCGTGGCCTGGGCCCTTCCTTCTCTCTACCTTTTCACTGTATTTTTCGGTGGTAATTTTAACATAGCACAAATCATCGCCATTGTCTTTCTGCTCCTTCCCTTCCCACTGCTCATATTCTTCTGCTGTGCGACTCTCAGAGTCCTGTCTGCCTCCGTCTCGATCCTGCCTGAGGAAAAACGACGAATTGTAGGAACTTTGGTCCTGATGCTGCTAATTTACATGCTGCTTTTCCTGCCCAACATCATTTTGATAATGGCTAGCTACACAAAAGACAAATCACTAACTAATACTCTCTTCTACCTGGTTACTGATTTTTATAAGCTGAATACTCTTGCAGACTTGGTTCTGTATATTTTCATGAAGAAAGGGGCTCTAGACAAGATTTTGGCCTCTGTGTGTTGTTGCAGAGTGAATGATGTCATCAGTCTGGAAAGACTGGAAAACAACACTAACGGTGTGAACTAGAAAAGTGGACTCAGGCTACATCCACACTGCTTCATTTTGTTTTTAAGCAGCATTTGGAGACAAAAACTATCTCCATGCACACAATAGTTTTATATCCAGTAGCAGAACTAATCTCCGTGCATATTATCACGTCTGACTCATCAACGCTAACCCATGCTAAGATATACTAATATATAAGATATATAAGTTACTTTACTTTCATGAAGGTTACCACGTGACGTAGAACATGACGCAGCTCTGTTTGTTCCGTAAAGTTAAAGTGCTTTTGTTGCTTGTGAAGGAATAAGTTGACAGATTCTGCCCTGGCTCAAAAGGCCAGAGTCTATCTGACTCCACTTGGTCACTTCTCAAGCTACCCCTTTAAATTCTGTGTTCTTGACTGGCAGACCAGGAAATCAATACTCAGGATTCGCACAGTTAAATTTTAACAAAGCTTCACTAAATGATATTGCAACCATACAACTCATGCATCATGACATACAGGTTCCCATGCATAAGGACCAGACCCCCTTTAAGACATGTTCTTTCTCATCCTAAGGCCAACAGTCTGTCTGGGAATCTGGTCCTTATACATGGGTACCTGTTTATCATGATGCATAAGTTGTATTCTGATTTAAAGGGGTAGCTTGAGAAGTGACCAAGTGGAGCCAGAGCAGAATTGGTCAATTTATTCCTTCATGGTGACCCCCAACGTCTGGTCAAGACTGGAACTCGAACCAGAATTTCTTGGCAGACTTTACACACCCAGACTCTTCTCTCCAGATCCAAAACGGTGCACCGAACTTAAAGGTAAGAGAATGCCTGTTTTTGTCTTTTATAAGACAAAAATTCTCACATTCGGACCTCAAAACTAAATTGCTTTTGGATCTGTGAGGGACAGCTTGGTTTTAATTAAATTGGGCTGAAAAGTAGTGATGGCCAAATGAAGCTTCGTGAACCAGTGTCTTTATTTTCTGAGCCCACTAGATGGCGCGCTTGGTTTTAAGAGAAAGGCCTAAGGCATTGCAATTCAGTGTATTCTCAACCCTTTGTTGAACAGAGAACGCCATCTAGTGGGCTCAGACAATAAAGACACTGGTTCACGAAGCTTCATTTGGCCATCACTACTGAAAAGTACTGTGAATGATATTGCAAGACTAGATGCCTTGAGTTAGGAGTGTCGCTTAGAAATCCAGACACTTTGTGAAAGAAGTGCTGCCTGAGATAACAAAGACAAAAGACACCTAATAGGAGGAGCAGTCTAATACGACCAGTACCAACATTTTTTTTTAAATTAGAGATATTGCATAGTATGTGAGTATTGTGTGTGGTTCCACTAGGAAACTGGGATTTGAGATATGGGGTAAGGGCGACATCTTTTGGAGAATTGGTGGGACTACATAAAAAAAAAATGTATATATATATATATATATATATATACACAGTGCCTTGCGAAAGTATTCGGCCCCCTTGAACTTTTCGACCTTTTGCCACATTTCAGGCCTCAAACATAAAGATATAAAACTGTAATTTTTTGTGAAGAATCAACAACAAGTGGGACACAATCATTAAGTGGAACGAAATTTATTGGATATTTCAAACCTTTTAAACAAATAAAAAACTGAAATATTGGGCGTGCAAAATTATTCAGCCCCCTTAAGTTAATACTTTGTAGCGCCAGCTTTTGCTGCGATTACAGCTGTAAGTCGCTTGGGGTATGTCTCTATCAGTTTTGCACATCGAGAGACTGAAATCTTTGCCCATTCCTCCTTGCAAAACAGCTCGAGCTCAGTGAGGTTGGATGGAGAGCGTTTGTGAACAGCAGTTTTCAGTTCTTTCCACAGATTCTCGATTGGATTCAGGTCTGGACTTTGACTTGGCCATTCTAACACCTGGATATGTTTATTTGTGAACCATTCCATTGTAGATTTTGCTTAATGTTTTGGATCATTGTCTTGTTGGAAGACAAATCTCCGTCCCAGTCTCAGGTCTTTTGCAGACTCCATCAGGTTTTCTTCCAGAATGGTCCTGTATTTGGCTCCATCCATCTTCCCATCAATTTTAACCATCTTCCCTGTCCCTGCTGAAGAAAAGCAGGCCCAAACCATGATGCTGCCACCACCATGTTTGACAGTGGGGATGGTGTGTTCAGGGTGATGAGCTGTGTTGCTTTTACGCCAAACATAACGTTTTGCATTGTTGCCAAAAAGTTCGATTTTGGTTTCATCTGACCAGAGCACCTTCTTCCACATGTTTGGTGTGTCTCCCAGGTGGCTTTTGGCAAACTTTAAACGACACTTTTTATGGATATCTTTAAGAAATGGCTTTCTTCTTGCCACTCTTCCATAAAGGCCAGATTTGTGCAGTATACGACTGATTGTTGTCCTATGGACAGAGTCTCCCACCTCAGCTGTAGATCTCTGCAGTTCATCCAGAGTGATCATGGGCCTCTTGGCTGCATCTCTGATCAGTCTTCTCATTGTATGAGCTGAAAGTTTAGAGGGCACGGGGCGTTCGGTAGATTTGTAGTGGTCTGATACTCCTTCCATTTCAATATTATCGCTTGCACAGTGCTCCTTGGGATGTTTAAAGCTTGGGAAATCTTTTTGTATCCAAATCCGGCTTTAAACTTCTCCACAACAGTATCTCGGACCTGCCTGGTGTGTTCCTTGTTCTTCATGATGCTCTCTGCGCTTTAAACGGACCTCTGAGACTATCACAGAACAGATGCATTTATACGGAGACTTGATTACACACAGCTGGATTCTATTTATCATCATTAGTCATTTAGGTCAACATTGGATCATTCAGAGATCCTCACTGAACTTCTGGAGAGAGTTTGCTGCACTGAAAGTAAAGGGGCTGAATAATTTTGCACGCCCACTTTTTCAGTTTTTTATTTGTTAAAAAAGTTTGAAATAGCCAATGAATTTCGTTCCACTTCATAATTGGGACCCACTTGTTGTTGAATCTTCACAAAAAATTACAGTTTTATATCTTTATGTTTGAGGCCTGAAATGTGGCAAAAGGTCGAAACGTTCAAGGGGGCCGAATACTTTCGCAAGGCACTGTATATATATATATAATATTTTCTACCTGACGTTGAAGTGCATAAAGAAAACTGGACACGCAGTGAAGAGACATTAAAGTGTAAAATTGCAAAACTAATCACACACGGGGCTCTGCCCATAGCAATCCTGTCTTGAAACCCAGGAGGTAAAGATTTATGTGTTGGCAGTGTTGGTTTGTGTGTGGCAGTGTGTTGTTTCATGCGTGATAGTGTTTTGTTTTATAGGTGGCAATTGTGAGGATTAAGGAGTTTGGTTTGTCTTGGTTTGTTTTTGTACTAGTGATTGGGGTAACTGGACAGATTAAGGAATCAAGAAAGAGGAGCTCGCTACTCCTAGGAGAACAGATTGAAACTCTCCATAAGAAATCACACGCAATTATTAACGTTTTAGTATAATAGAAGCTACATATAAAACCTATATGAAAAATCAGATATAACTAAACATAAAGCCTATAAGTGATAAAAAGATAATCTAATATAATAATCTACATAATTGGTGGGGCAATGCGTTATGTGGTAGATCTATAAAAGAAAATAATTCTTTTCAACTATTTAGATATAATATACTTTGTATATAAAAGGGGTAACAATTCAGTCAGGAAAGTGACATGAAAAAAGAGAGCGGAAAGCTTAGAGGAAGCAAGAGCATTAGAAAGAGAGCCAGCCAAGGACACCAGTCAGTGAGAGACTGGCTCAGATTTCAGTGCTGCAGCAGCAGGAGGAGTCTGAGAAGACTGTCACGGAGCTACTGCAGCGCATGCACATGACGGCTTCACAGACGAAAGAGAGCTAAATGTACTTTTGAATTAGGATAATGGAGTTCCTATTGATATTATTATTGTTGGTACAGAGATCATATCTCTGTCTCTGTATGTTGTTTTACCACTATATATTGTGCACAGTGTGTATAATATGTTGATGGATTGTAAAGGAGTTAAATTTAACACAGTTACTTTCACTAAGAAGTCAATTATATTTGACCTACTGCTTGCCTTTATCTGAGCGATATTTAAATGATAGTTTCCCTATTAATGGCGTAAAATATGCTTTTACCAAATACCAAAAGCTGATGAAGACTGTGAAAGTACAAAAGTAAAATGCAAAAAAATCAAAAATACAGTTGACAAAGTGAGAGAAGCTGATATATTATGTCCTTACAGAAAAACAAGAGGAACAGACAGCAATTAGTCCTTGTGTTGTTTTTCCTGTCGGCAACTTTTTGTTTTTCTGGGTCAAAATGTAAAGTCATTCGTGACGTTTTAAGCTTTTCCTATGGTTTGGTCACTTTTCCGGACATTATAGATATTTTAGCCTGACGTTTTTGTCACTTTTCACTGTGCTTTTTTGACATTTTTTTCCCTACGTTTTCCAACATTCTTTCATCAATTTTTCTTTACATGCTATAAAACTAAAACACCCAAATTCAATGAAAGTAGTGAACTGATCATTTATTTTACTTGTGAAGAGTGTCGTATGGGACCATCTATGTTATTTTATTTTAAAATTTGGTTGAAAGAAACCCAAATTTCTGATATAGAAACTTTTTGAAAAGGCCTCAAAAATCAATCTATTTGGTATGGAAAATTACATTTTTGTCTATAAAGGGTGTTATAAATTCTGTAAAATATGCATTGGATTTCATTTGACAGCTTCTACCAAGATTAGTGGCAACTACGTTAATTCAGTTTGGTGTGTCAGAAAATGTTTAAAGTGAATTTCACTTTTCGATTTTTGTGCACCAACAACAGGCAACTTTTGAACATGTTATTATCAATCAGTGCTGCACAGATAAATTATTGGGAAGCGATCTCATGTACAAATTTAAATTGGATTGATGAAAAGTTGATACAAACAGCAGATTGAGAGTGCTGTTCTCAGAATTTCGTTATACATAACTTAGAACAATTGTGTGCTCATCAGTGGAAATAGCCTGGCATTAACATCAGTAAACAATTTTTGGATGAAGCCCGTAAAATACACCTTTAATCTTTAACATGATAGGACTCTCTGTTTTGATAATGTAAACACAGACAGCTCGCAATCACAGATATATTTTGATGAAATTCTCCACTGTAAGGTCCCATTCAAATTGAACAACCAAAATGATGCTACAGGTTTGCAATGAATCCTTAGTTTGATTAGCTATGCCTTCTCTACACCTTACACCTAAAATGGAAAAATACATTTACATACAAAAAGTCATTAAGTTTACTGTTTCCTTCAGTAAAATTCTGTCTCACCACCTGTTGCTTCAAACTCTTCGAGGTAATTACACCTGTTTCTTGAGAGCAGGACGGGGGAAAAGTGTGCACCGACTGAACTCATTTTGGGGTTGACATCGCTACCGACATAGGTAACTATTTAGCCTCATGGTTTGTTAATCAAAAGCGGCAGCAGAGTTGATGTGTGGTAGCTGTGACAGTTTGAGAATTTCTATGTTCCACAAGCAGCACCCGAACATGTCCCATACTGAGCGAGAAGGGGCACTCCTGGGAGCACTTTTTGATGACAGAATGTACATGTGTGATAAACTTGATGCACCCAGAGGCTTAGCTACGAGACGAGTTCAAAGCACACAATAAGATTGGCGCGGGGTTTGACTCATTCTTTTTCTGGTGGGCAACAGTAAAGACATTTTTTTATTGTATTACAAACAGTGTTTTGCCAATTACATGTGGTGCAGAGCAGGGCATAGCTGAGCCAGCTGGGTCCGACTTCTCTGATGGCTTGAAAAGAATTAGCAGAAAAATTTAAAATGTTTAATGTTGATGTAAATGCTTAAATTATGTACATTGTGACCCTGTAACCGATTTGATGCATGGGATGTTTGGAAGGTGGAAAGACATGATTATGTCAATGTTGATCTCCGTAGCTGTGTTTGCTGTGCCACTCTCTGTTCAAGAACTCAGGTCACTAGATTTAATAACTACTGCTCTATCAAAAGAGGGTGCTCCCCCACCCTATCAAATGTTAGACAAGAAGTCCCTCTTCCAGATTATCGTCCACCTAGTGGTGAGAACTATACGGACGAGGCTGAAACTTCTCTGCTGGGTCTAAATTACTCCACTGTCGTCACCCAGTGCCCCCCTCTCCAATCCCCATCCATCCTATCTCTATCTGTTATTCTATCCTCTTTCTGATCTCAGAAATTCCTACTGTTTCACGGATACCTTGCACGCGGCCCCCAGTAGGCCTGTTGATTTGAGTCAGTGTAGCCTTAAGCAAGACATAAGTTTGCCGTGTGATTTTACAATTTTAATAAAATAAATTGTTTGTTTTGAAATGTTGTTGTTCCACAATGTTTAGAGATTTCCACAAGAAAAAATGTAACCATCAAGTATAGTCATAGAGAGCGATGTACTATTGCAGCTTACACTAGCGGTTAAAATACATATAAGACCCACGCACCACACCGCTCTATCATTTTATTACCATCATTGTTTATTTTTTGGTCATTTATGAATGTTGCTAACTGCCATTGAGTCATACTTAGGTCTGAAAAGAGGGATCCTATTTGTTCTGTTGTACACTTACTATTGTTAGGTTCCACAGCGTTTTGCTGTGGAAAAAGAGGGTGTAGAAATATATTGTGTTAAGAATAGAATGTCTTCAACGCCTACGAATGGCCTCGCTCTCTCCTCTTGTCTGGCATGTGTAAGTCATTTGCAGAATTGCTGGAGCAAAATGCTCCTGATAACCATTTGTAACAGAATGCACCCAGTAAAATATCTAATGGTAACAATATTTAGGCCAGGAGAGGAGGATGAGAACAAGAGTGATTCCAGGGCTAGCGCGCATTTCGCTATCTTCTTGGGGGGACAGAACCTCTGAGCTACAGTATGTCCAACTGATTAGCAGAGACAGACACCATGGCGGAAGGAGGAACCTGGAAAGAATAAAGAGAGAGGGCAGAGAATAGGACGGGAACAGATTCCCGGACAGACTGTTGGCATTAGGACGAGAAAGAACATGTCTTAGAGGGGGTCTGGTCCTTATGCATTGGTACTTGTTTGTTATGAGCCTGGGTCTGTCCCAGGTTTCTCCCTAAAAGGGAGCTTTTCCTCGCCACTAAATAATTACTCTATGGGGAATTACTGGAATTGTTGAGTCTTTGTATATTATAGAGTGTGGTCTAGACCTACTGTATCTGTGAAGTATCCTAAAATAATTCTTGATTTGATACTATAAATAAAATGTAATTGACTTGAATTGAATTTGCTGTGGCAATAATTTTGTGGTCTCACTAAGGTTGTGACTAAGACTGCTTAGGGTAATCAGACCAGCATAGTGTGAAGTGTGGGTGGGAGTGGTTAATGACTCTCCAGGTGTGTTGTTAACTGATTAGCGAGGGTGGGGCCTCCTCACCTGTAGCCAACACTAATCACATCCTTGTATTTTTAGCCCCTCTATCTCCAAATCAAATTCTAACTTTGATTACCTCCGCCCGCCCAACCCAAGGGCGTAAATCCCAGGGAGGTCGGTGGGGTCAGGACCCCCCCATATAAGGGTTGCCCCCCCCACTAGAAATATCATTAAAAAATGCTGTGTATTGTAAATAACAAATGATGTTTACTTAAAATATCTGTGTAAGTAGTAAAACAATACAAACTCCAAAAATGCTTTTTAAGTTTAGAAACATTTTGAGTCCCCCCTCCCTTGCCTCACAGTGGTTTGGTCCACTGCCTGCTGTACTTTAGGATCTGCACTCAACTCACAGTCACATCGGTAGTGACAGGAATGTAGTAAGTAGGCCGTTCAAGGCTATTTTATTCACATTAAACATCGGATGAAGTTCTTTTCTCAAATAGAAATAATGCTGAGTAATTAATGAAATAGTTATGAAAAAAAAGTTTGCAATGCTAGTGTAATATAATGTAACGTTACCTAGCTTGTTGAATGGAAATGCTCCCATTACAACTAACGTTACCACGGCGATAAGCCTAACACTATGTGTGTGAACTGATATTAGGGTTAATATTGAAGATCTACAACTGTGTTTTGCTCAATATGAAGTTAAGTGGCTGATCAGTTAAATATATATCCTCTGTCCCAGATGAAACCTAATATTTATGTGGAGGATGCAAGATCATTTTATATTTATAATATGACCGCGTGGTGAACCTATGAACCTAACCCATATTTAGACATCTGATGTTCAAGATTTGTGTTGTTGTTGTCTAGATAAAATGACAGAGAAAAGAAAAACAGACATAACATCCTTTTTCAGTAGGCCTACACAAAACAACAAGTAGGTACAATAAGTCCTCCTATCAAGACAATTTGGTAACATCTTTAGAAGAATGGGTGCTTATGGAAATACTAACGTCACTATTTCACAAGCAAAGCAGACAGAAAGAACTGAGGGACAGGGAGACCAGGGACAGTCAGGGGTAGAGTCTCAGGGGGACCAGGGACAGCCAGGTGTAGAGTCTCAGGGAGACCAGGGACAGCCAGGTGTAGAGTCTCAGGGAGACCAGGGACAGCCAGGTGTAGAGTCTCAGGGAGACCAGGGACAGCCAGGTAAAACCGAAAGACACAGCCTGTATCAAATGCTAAGTTATCTCAGGGCATGTTTTACAGCTAATCTCGTAGTGAGATAAGAAGAGAGACTAATTGAGAAATATAGTGATAAAGAAGATCAGAAAGACATGAGAAAGTTTATTTCCTCCTCCTGATGCCAACACTTCCAAGTACAGATGCATCAATATCACTGGAAAAGTGATTTTTTCCCCCCCATACTTTAATTTAAAAAGTAAATCTTTAATATATTCTACATTCATTACATAAAAAGTAAAATATTTCAAACCTTTTATTGTTTTAATCTTGATGATAAGGACTTACAGCTCATGTAAATCAAAACTCCAGTACAAATGTATTAAAATTTTAGAACAAATAATTTTTTATACGACCTGACAAAGCTTCAGTTGTTCTTTTTTCCATTTCATGGATTCTGATGTAGCAAATTTATCAGCTAAGCACAAACTAAACAGAACTGAACTCTTAAGATTAGTAATGATGTTTACACCAAATTCCAATTTTACCTATGTAGGCTAACTTAAAAATGGTCAGATAATGGTTGCCTCTTTTTAGTTGCCAGGGGTGAAAATGAGTCATCCTTAACATTTTTGGTGTTTTGGATTCACTACATCTGGATAACAATTAAATACAAAATAGGTTGTAGGCTCTACTGGGTGATTTCTTTTTTTTTTTTACTGAGTAACTATCATCATTTTCCCAGATAGTGTATAGAATTTTAGGCATTCTATTATCTCAAACAACCTGAAAAATAGTGCATTTAGCTGACGTAATTGGGAAAAAAATCACCACCGGGGGAGCATGCCCCCGGACCCCCCTAGGTTTGGGCTAAGCCCCGAATGTTTATATCGTCTGGCTCCGCCCCTGCAATTGCTCCTGACCTTCTTCCTTTCCTCACCCATCTCACTAACATCTCCTTGTCAACTGACTGTCTCCCCGACGCCCTCAAAGAAAGAAGAGTGAGCCCACTAATCAAATACCCTTCAGCCCTCCTTGCTGTCACTGAGCAGCTTCACATCGCTAGAACAACCTCTCTCTCTTCAATAGTCATCCTTCTGGACCTTTCTGCTGCCTTTGACACAGTGGACCACCAGATCCTCATTTCGACACTCAAGGATCCGGGTGTCTCAGGCTCTGCACTCTCTTTGCTCATATCAGACCTCGTCGAGTCACAGCTTCTTTTCTCCCATCTAAAGTAATTTCTTAACAACAACTCATCTGTTCATCGGTTTTTTTTGTCATTTTGCATCTTTTTGTTGTTATTTTTCATATATTTTTATTCATTTTGCATCTTTTCATACCTGTCAAGTTTTGGATTTGAAAATAAGGGAAATTTTCCGGAGCCCACCGCGAGCAGTCCCACCACCCCAACCAAGTTCCAGTATCCCTTACATTTTAAAACAGGTGTACAAGAAAGCTAAAATCACCACTTGATGCAGAATGCTGAAAACATTTACAATTTATAACATTGCTTGTCTTTACATTTACATTTTATTTTCATTCCACACATTCTTTTCATTTCATATTGCTTTTCTTTTACAGTTTTTCTTTTCATTTCACATAACTTTTCTTTAGTGAGTTATTGTACAAATTTGTTGCAGACTTTGCGTTCTTTAAGACTGTTTTGGAAGGAGTGTATTTGTGGGCTGGGCCAGAGCGGTTAATTTTACATGAGAGTAGAGCGCAAACAGTTCTGTTGTCTAACGTCCTCCTATTCTCTGTAACAATCTTTCGTACCATGCTAAACACCCTTTCTCAACTTGCATTGCTATGGGGAATGCATAGTAAAGCCTTCAGAAGTTTTGGCAGCGCACCGTCTCTGTCGTAGCGTCCATCATCCGTCTCTGTTTGTTTTCCCCCGCGTTGTCACTCATCATCTGACCTCACACACTGACCTCGCGACAACTGCCATCTACAGTACCTGTAGTACCTACAGCCCACATATCTATGGGCTACTGCAGGAGGCAGTTATCGCGAGGCTAGTGACAGAGCTCAGATTGGGAATGTTTTTTTTCTTTTTTTTACTCCGCTCGGGCCCGGGGTATTATTATTTTTTAATAACGCAGGTTAAAATACGGGAGATTTACGGGAAAATACTAATACGGGAGGACGGCAGGAAAGAAGGGTAAAATACGGGACTTTCCCGGCCAAAATGGGATACTTGACAGGTATGCATCTTTTTGTTGTTGTTTTTTCATCTTTTTTTATTCGTTCTGAGTGTCTCTGTGATCATATTGTGTGTTTTTCAGCAACCTTTGAAGAGTCAGGGCCCCTGGCTCTGTGTCTGTTTGTAATCTCTTGAAACAAAGTGAATGAATGTGACTCTACAAGATAAAGGATCACTCTCTGACAAAAGTTGATCCAAAACGTCTCTGTCCTGCCACCTAGTGTCTGCTCTTATGAATGGACCAATCACAGCGTACTGTCTGGAATGTTGGGTTACATCAGATCACTTGTGATTGGTCCCTGCAAAACAAAAAAACAATCAAATCAATCTTTACTAAGCAGGCATGAACATGAAACATGAACATGAAGCCCACATACACACACACACCCATATGTATATATATATATATATATATATATATATATATATATATATATATATATATATATATATATATATATATACACACAGTGGCATGCAGAAGTTTATGAACCCATGCTAAAGTTGACTAAAAAGAGGAATAAAAAAATAATCTTTTGGAAATTGATCTGAATGCCTTAATTAAAAAAAACTGAGGGAAAATCCAATCGTTAAGGACACAAATTTTTTTTATGCATGAATAATGTATCGTAAATAAATAAATGTTCTTCCTTAAAATACAGGGGGCATAAGTAAGTACACCCCTATGTTAAATTCCCATAGAGGCAGGCAGATTTTTATTTTTAAAGGCCAGTTATTTCATGGATCCAGGATACTATGCATCCTGATAAAGAAGTCACCTAGCACCAGCATGGACGCATCTGGAGGTATGGATAGCAGCCTCCGGGTTACTTTAAGTTCAGACTCTGAGGCTTCCTCCTCATTAGCTCTCGGGTGAATGTACGCAACAGTGACAAATATCTGGGGGAATCCCCTGGGGAGGTTGTGTGGGTGTAGAGGCACAGGCAGTAGCTCAATGTGTTTAGTGTACAGTCTCTCTCTGACAACTACTGTTTTGCAGATACAGTTTTTACAGATACACCCCCCCGCCCTGTGATTTGCTAGTGACAGCGGCATCAGATTGGCATGAGGTACTTTCCATAAAATCATCTCTCTATCATCTCTTTATCAGTATCCTGGATACTATGGATCCTGATGAAGTTCCCTTGGCCTTTGGAATTAAAATACCCCCCCACATCATCACATACCCTTCACCATACCCCCCATCATCACATACCCTTCACCATACCCCCACATCATCACATACCCTTCACCATACCCCCACATCATCACATACCCTTCACCATACCCCCCCACATCATCACATACCCTTCACCATACCCCCCCATCATCACATACCCTTCACCATACCTGGAGATTGGCATGGTATTATTTTAGTTAACCTAATAGCTGGTTTGATTTGCATTGAGAGATAATTTTATGGAAAGTACCCCATGCCAATATTTTCTGTATTACAAGTTTTCTGAAATGTTAGCAATAAGGAAATACTCATAATTTTAGCTAAGGGGAGCGTGCCTATATTCCCACATTTCTAAGATTTTGTTTTTTTACTGAAAATTAAGCCCTATGTTCCCACATTTCCTTTTACATAAATTTGTATCATATTTTATCCCATAACCCTAACCCTAACCCTAAAAAATGTTGTGGAAGGATAGGGCTTAAATTGAAGGGAAATGTAGGAACACAAGACCTAATTTTGAAAATCTCCTCGAAATGTGGGACCATTGGGCTGTGAGACCATAGGGCTGTGAGACCATTGGGCTGTGGGACCATAGGGCTGTGGGAACATAGGGCTGTGGGACCATTGGGCTGTGAGACCATTGGGCTGTGGGACCATTGGGCTGTGGGACCATTGGGCTGTGGGACCATTGGGCTGTGAGACCATAGGGCTGTGAGACCATAGGGCTGTGGGACCATTGGGCTGTGGGACCATTGGGCTGTGGGACCATTGGGCTGTGGGACCATTGGGCTGTGAGACCATTGGGCTGTGGGACCATAGGGCTGTGAGACCATAGGGCTGTGGGACCATTGGGCTGTGAGACCATAGGGCTGTGAGACCATTGGGCTGTGGGACCATTGGGCTGTGGGACCATTGGGCTGTGAGACCATAGGGCTGTGGGAACATTGGGCTGTGAGACCATAGGGCTGTGGGAACATTGGACTGTGAGACCATAGGGCTGTGGGAACATTGGGCTGTGGGATCATTGGGCTGTGGGACCATTGCAACCTAGTCTCACGGCAGTTCACGATGGCATCACGAAAAGAAATCAAGTAGATCGTGATACCATCATGATAGTTTGAAGATTTTCGTGATGGGGTCACGTTTTTTAAACTAATGTATTTCAATGGGAAGCATCTTTTGTGATCACAGCACGATTCGTTCTGAATGTCGGGCTGCAGCAGAGAAGATGTATACAGCTTTTCTATTATTGTTGTTTTAGCCCAATGTTTTAATCAATATTTATTCACCAGATCTTATCATGTTTTATATGTATTTCTTTTAATGTTATTATTTCGATCTATTTCGGCCAGGGAACTTTGTCTGTTTGTTTCGGGGGATAGCAAAGATACAAATACATTATATTCATAATATTGATGTTTTGGTCTAACGTTGTATTTGAGGATTTAAACAATAAAGATTGCACCAATAATATTATTATATAATTATTATTATATTATAATATATATTAAAGCTGAGGTCCAGAGCTTTCTATAACAGCTGGTCCTAAGTGTGTAGCACCTTCTGTTGCTAAATGACAAGCCTTCAAACATGTACAGGGTTCAAGATTCAGAGGTCAATATTTAGGGAGTAATGGATCTTCTTCAGACTGACATATGTTGCTATCGAGGTTGAGACCTTTCCAATGATGTGTTTGCTATAGTCCTACGACGTTTTAATTTTGACATCATCATGGAGACCACTTTGCAGCTTATACGTTATTGCCCCCAGAGGGATATTTGCCTTGAGTTCAAATTTTTCACACTTAACGCTTGACATAGTTTTATCATACAGCTGATAAATACTTACATTAAAACAACAACATAAACAAAGTTTTATGTAGCCAGATTGAAGCGCAGCACGCACATCACAGCCAAAATCTATTGCTTATCTTTTACAAACAGTGACAAGAGCAACACACAACCCTATATGCATCATATCAAGAAGCTTGCACAACCCCTCAAGCCTCAAGCAACATTATTTAAAGTTTTAATTGATGTAGGTCCAAATTAGGCCTTAAATCGTTCTAAATCTTTAGATTACATTGGGGTACCCTATTTCTTCTGCCAGAGAATAAGAGATCATCTGGCATGGAGAAGAAAGATAGATCAGACCATATTCTCTGTGCTTGCCTGGAGAGACTGGTTTCTATTCCTTTTCACAACCTTCATGACAGTAACCTGACAACCAAACTTTAAATGAGATGTTTTTAGATATCGCCATGCTTTCTGACATATGAATATGCTCTGTAATGCAGCCTTGTATAACCCTCTGATTCACTGTGATTTTCTGCTCTAAATGATAACACACACTTTCCAGCCAAAGGTATTGTCCATATAAACATAATTTCTTTTTTAAAACCCCCCCCTTTTTTTTCTCCAACAAAAAACCCATTTTTTTTTTTTTTTTTTAACTTCTAAAACTACAAGCTACAAGCTGTTAACCACGGTGATTAATATGAGGATCATCTTCTGAATATAATAATTAATATGTTAGGCCTACAATAAATTGTTATTTCAAAACAGTAATTTATTTAAAACAACTAATAATGCTAAATCAAACTAAGTCCCACACATAAATATGATCATGTTTTTTTCTCTTTAGTCTTTGCTATTAACATTCATCAACTGGAAAATTAGAAAATAGTTTTTTTAAATAATGATGAATGGAAAATAAAATAAAAAATGTTTCTCTTTGTAAATAGTTTATTTTTTGTTTTTCACAACAGTACAAGGCAAAACAAATGCAAATTAGGCTGTATTTCTAAACACTCAACTGTAGGTTTATTATATAGGCCTAGTATTTTTCTGAAACAGGGCAAATCAACGTGCTTAGCAAAAAGAATTTTTTTTTCATTATTGGTATTTTAATTGTACAAATTCTCACGTAGGCTAAAATGTGCAGCAATCTTTCACAGATGCGGAGCAGTAATTAGTACGTCACTTCCGGAGTATTCCGCTGCTTTTTTTAAATGTTATTACGCTGCATAACTTACTGGAACAAAGCTGAACAACATATTGTTGGTGGTGACAAAAAACACTGATTACATATATATACATTGAAGCGATACTGATGGCTGTCTGATTCTCTGATATGAATGCCTTTGCATTGTGGGATATGGGTATAGAATGTGCCCCGCTCGGCCCGTGTTCTGTCTTACAGTATCCTTTAATATTTCACCGGTAATAAGACCAATATAATATTATTAAAATAAATAAATGCATACTATGATAACATCTAAATAAATGTTGATAAATGTAGCATTATAGTTTTAAAAATATCAATAAACAACAAAGCAATCCAGCTTCCCTGGCCGAAATAGACTGAAATAATAACATTAAAAGAAATACATATAAACCATGATAAGATCTGGTGAATACATGTTGATTAAAACAGTGATTATTGGGCTAAAAATACCAATAACAGCAAAGCTGTATACAGCTTCTCTGCTGCAGCCCGACATGCAGAAAGATTTGTGCTGTGATCACAAAAGACGTTTCTCATTGAAATGCATTAGTTTAAAAAACATGATCCCATCACGAAAATGTTCAAAATATCGTGATGGTATCGGGATCTAATAAATTTATTTTCGTAATGCCATCATGAACTGCCATTAGTGTTTTCCAGGCTGCTGCCATCTTTGTCTTTAACTCTGCAACAACACACAGAGGCCAAAGTCTTGTCTAGGGCCCCTTTCTTCATGAAAATATACAGAACCAAGTCTGCAAGAGGATTCAGCCTAGCAAACATATGAGACAGATAGTACATAATAGTTTGTGATGTGTCATGTGTGTATATATCCATTATATAAATGATGTATGGCAGGGAAAGCAGCGTGTAAATTAGCAGCACCAGGATCAAAGTTCCTACAATTCGTCGTTTTTCATCATGTGGGATCGAGACGGTGGCAGACAGGACTTTGAGAGTCGCACAGCAGAAGAATATGAGCAGTGGGAAGGGAAGGAGCAGAAGGACAAGGACGATGATATCTGGGAGGTCAAAATCTAAATTATTGAAAAATAAAGTGAGAAAGTAGAGAGCAGGAAGGACCCAGGGCACGACACAGATCACCACGGTGGACTTGATGGTTCGTCTGTAGCGGTACCACAGTGGGAAGACGATCAGCAAATACCTGAAATACAAGATAAACAGCTTCAGATTTCAATAATCCAATTGTCAGTATGACAATGTATGCACAACAATCCACGTTATCTTTCTAAATTAGGCGGCCAGCTACAGAGTTGACAAAAGGTGACTTTGAGCTGTGTTGTGTCGAAGTCTGTTCTCCCGTTGAATAGTGTTTCCTTGCTGTTAAAATGCATAGCGTTCCCCCCCCCCTCCATAGTTAAGGTAAGGGATAAGGTTTGTTTCAGGTCTAGGTAGGATAAAACAGATCTCCGCGGGGAAACAGAGTTTGATACAACACCGGGTACAAAGCACCGTGAGATGATGGTCCTTTCAGCGGTCTGTTGAGTTCGGTTGAGTTTATCAGACACAATGTTAAGGGTCAAGTGGTGACAAGAGTTAAGTTTAGACACTAAAACGACTAGTTAAGTTTTCTCTTTAACTTCTTCCGGGACATGAACTCTGCCCCCTCCCCCCGCCCCCTCTTTAAAGAAAGACCTGTGTTTTAGGAGCCAAACATCCCCCCGACCTCCTCCCTACGAGGATCTTCAGGCTCTCATACATCAGCAGTCAATGTGCTGTAGATAGTAATAAATACGTAGATTGCACTGTAAAAACTGTTACTTAGATATAACTTTAAAAAATTAAGACATTTTCCAAACACTTTTTGTTAGTTTAGCGAACATCTTGTTTTTTTAAGTTGGTAAAACTCAGTAATAAACATTTTGGTGTATGCTAAATTATTAAGTAAAGTCTACAAAAAAACCCCAAAAAAATTAAGTTTAACCATCGTCAAAATAGAGAGCATTTAAACCACAATCACCTAATTAAATTAAGTTACATTTAAAAGAAAAATTAAAAAAATTGATTTAAATCAAATCCTGCACTTATATTTTTCAATGTTGACAAATTCTTTTTTTCTGTTTTCAAGTGCAATTTACTCGATATAATTAGTTAGCAATGGCATACATTTACCAAAGAAACGAGAGGTATTTGATTCCAGCATTTATTAAACAGCTAATAAATCCAGTCATGGCAAAACTAAATTGAAATAAATTACATGTTTGCTGACCATCTTATAAAATAAGTTTAGTAGAGTACATCCACAGTACAGCAACCTTTCTGTGTATAAACAGTAATCTTGAGAAAATAATATATTCGGGGGATAAATGTTTATTCAGAGTAATGTTAGTGACAGGTAAAAAAGCAATCACCAGAAAGTGGCTGAAAACTGAGGTACCTAAAATGGAGGATTGGGTTGAAGTAATGTATAACATCTACAGGATGGAAAAGTTGACTTTCTTAGTTAGACTAGAATCAGATAAATTTAGGAATTTCTGGAGTAACTGGGTTGATTTCGTAACACCATTGAGAACAGACTTTATTTGGTGAAAACATTGTATTTTTTATTTTTTTTTTATCCCCTTGGTTCTTGCTACAAATGTTGCCTGTTCATAAGATTATGTTCGGCATTATCCTTCACCAGGAGAGAAAGGTCTTTACAAGAGGGGAATGAAGATGTGGACTGAAGTGAATCATTTACTCTTTTCAAGTCTACTGAGTTTTGTGTTTAATTGTGAATTTTATGTGTTTGATCCCCGGTGTGAAATATTTGTAGGCTCTGTATACGTGGAAAACATATGTGTCAGAGGTTAAATGCTAATGGGACAATGCTGAATGGAATCAATAAAAAGTTAATAAAAAAAAAAAAAAAAAAACATACATTGTGATGTGGACCAGAACTTATGGCCAAATCCAGAAGACTGAATTCATGCAGATTAGTTTAGTGTGTACTAGAGAAAACTTTTATAGGATCTACAGTGAACAATTTTCTTTCAGTTATGGTTATTTTTATTTATTTTCTTACAGTATTTACTTAGACAAAACCTTACAGTAATGTTAAAAGTTTGTTTCTTGCATCGATAAAAAACAAACAAGAAAAAAACAGTAATCTTGAAGGGACACATTTGGCCATTTTAAACATCACAGCTTAACAGTCATTGCATCATTTGACATCATGGTTTTAAATTGGCAGATTTTCCTTTAAAACTTACTAGTTTACATACTAGAACATGTGACATCAGCTTACCAACTGCAGCTTGGTAAGATATTTTCAGTGACTTTCAGTGAGTGCATCAGTTAAATGAATTTAAAATAACAAAAAATGTTCATGAACAGAAATGATCATGGAAGTTAGTTTTGGACCCAGTGCAGAGTCCCACAAAGTGCTTGAAAGGCCTTCATGTACAACTCAAGAATACACTCATCAGGCCGAGAAAAATGTAAAGTCCTTGAACAAAAAAACAAAACAGTCTTCAGTGCAAGGCCAACAATCATGTTTCACTGCAAAAAGCATGTTTTTGAGGCTTATGAACTTGGAGGTTAGTTTTGGGCGCAGTGTATCAAGTCCCGTAAAAAAGTCTTTGAAATACCTCATAAATTCTCAAATTTTGCATGGATACTGGAGATTCAGCATGCATGTCACCCCGAGTACACAGCAGCATGTTCTGGCCAGATTGCAGAGCTTTGTAAGCACTGGGTTTCTCTCTCTCGAAGATGGCCACTTCATCTGGTTCATGGCAAGCATAGAACGTCATACAGTCCATTTCCAGGTCCTCGTGCACACTGCTCTCTGCAGTTCCCTGTATGACAGACAGACAGAATACCAAAATTAAGAAACTGTCTCATTTATTGTCATTTAAATTAATATTAAATGCTATGGTCATATTTTGAACTTAAGATAGACAATCATTTTTACCTTGATCACCTGACGCATGTATGAGGTTACATTAGCATGTGGCTTTTTGAGACCTTACTCAGTGTATATCCACCATTGAATGCTGGATATTAGTATAAGTATAAGAAGTAAATGAAGCTTTAAAAGTTGATGCAAACGTACTTCCAAAACTGTCTGTATAAGACAGTGTATGTATTTAGGACTGTCACATTTATTTGGGAATGGACTGGTAGTGTAGCTTTTTTTTAACCTTAAAATTTGTTATGTAAACCAGTTGCAACTTTTTGTAAAACAAAGGTACTTGCCATGTCCATCCAACTGGAGCAAGAAAACAAAACAATGAACTTGTAATACATGTGTTCCTAAAACCTAAAACTTATTTTAACCACTTTTGCCTCACCTGTATCAGTTCCATCAACAAGTTCTTGATGCACTGACCAACCGCTCTCCTCTGTTCAAACTAAACAGCTCCAGGAGCTTTGGAGTGTACTTTTCCAGCTGAGACAAACATGTTGATTCCAGTGGAACTGCACTGCACCCGCCAAACTCCTCGTTTGTCTGCAAGATTCCCCCCCACAAAAAACGTTTTTGGATTACATAATTTTTCCTAATAACAGTTTGACACAAAAACATGTATTGCAAAAATCTTTAAAAGGTGTATGTTACTCTGATTGCTTACCTAATATATATATGAATGAGACAGAGCTTTGTGGGGGTAGCTGCAATGCTCTCTGGAGTAGATTTGATGATCTCCTTGAGAAACACAAAAGTAGAATATAACCATATGGAAATATTTTGCACAACATACAATCTGTTTGATGATGCTGAAAGATGAAAAAACAATATTTACGAAACAGAAAAACATGCATTGCCTACGTTTTTTTCTCTAAATGGACATTCTTTCAGTTAGTTATTTTCTATGCCACAGGTTGCTCCCACTAACGTTACCATGCAGGCTAATCTGTATCCTGCACATAGCTTGCAACAGTTTAGTCAAAGCTAGTAATTCACATTATTTAATTTTCTCTTTATGGCTGCTTAGCTTGAGGTGAGCTGTTTGAGACTAGATTAAAACCGACCGTTACTCCGCCATTTTGAGTCTAGACATTCAGACATTGGGCCACAAGAGGAATGGTTGATTTATTGAAATGTTCTACTAAAAAGGGTCTACCATTTGATGTTAATTAAAAAAAAAAAAAAAAACCCGCACTTGACTAAAAATAGACTGTTTGAGTTTAATGTTAGCTAATTGTTTGAGCTTAGTGCACATTTGAAAACGCATCGTGGCATCCTCACAATCCCCACAGTTGGTAATGGACAAACATATGGAAACTGAGTGCTATTTTAGCATGAGTTAGAGAAAAATTGACAGTCAATTTACAACCTAAATTTCACCGATAAAAATGGTTACTTACATGTTTTGAGAAGTAATGTCCTCCACAAGCACGGCGGAAAAATGTGGACAGCAGCAGCCAGTTCGGTCACGTACAGCCGCGCGTGAGACTTGCCCAGACACGTTCTCCCGTTGCTGGGGGCGTGTCCTGACAATTACTTTTGCCGTAAGTCCTTAAAGGAACACGCCGACTTATTGGGAATTTTGCTTATTCACGTAACCCCCAGAGTTAGATAAGTCCATACATACCCTTCTCATCTCAGTGCGTGCTGTAACGCTGTCTGACGGCTCCAGTGGCATCAGCCCATAACAGAACAGGCAGGTGAATGGTTCCAGTAATCCTACTGCTCCCAATAAGTGACAAAATAACTCCAACATGTTCCTATTTCCATGTTGTGATTTGTAGAGTCACAGCATGTACAAAAAACAACGAAACATGAGACACAGCCGTCTTCTAACCGTAAACAAACCGGGAACTATATTCTCAGGCGGAAGAATATAGTACTTGGGCGGAGTGATATGCTCACAGCAAGCCTGTCTGAGAATATAGTTCCCGGTTTGTATACGGTTAGAAGATGCTGTGTCTCATTACACGATTTTGTACATGCTGTGACTTTCTAACTAACAACATGGAAATAAGAACATGTTTAACGTCTTTGTCACTATCTCACCGGAGCAGTAGGCTAGTTGGAACCAGTTACCTGCAGGATCTGTGCTAGGCTAAGCTAATGCTGGAACCGTCAGACAGCGTTACAGCATGCACTGAGATGAGAAGGGTATGTATGGACTATCTAACTCTGGGGGTTACGGTGAATAAGCTAAATTCCCAATAAGTCGGCGTGTTCCTTTAAACTGAGTTTTGTGAAGTCAGTTTATTGTAAAATACAACAAAATCAATTTTATGGTAGAAAGGTGCAAGTTCCTAAAACATTCACACTTTTCATTTTTCTGTAACTTAAACTGAAAGCAAAATAAAGGAAATTAATTTATTGAAAGAAATATACATTTTAAAATAAAGTCCTATGGACAGTTCCATTGAAAGACTTTTTAGAGTGTATGAATTACAGAGCTTTACTTTTCAGAGCTATACAGTATGTATGAATGGTTCATGAGAACAGGCTGGCTGGATAGATAGATAGATAGATACCTTTCCAGGGCGATGCACACCATGAAGCACACACTGGTCATCAGACTGTAGTTGTACATAATAAAGTAGATAGTGGATATTATGAATCTGTCAGGTTGTGCCACCTCATAGATCATGCAGCAGAGCTGGATGAGGTCGGAGATCAGAAGGTTGATGACGTAGATGGGAGCAACGTGATCATTTCGTACCTGCAGGAAAGTAAATCAGAGTAAATCTGAACTCTCTGCGCAGCAGTTGTAGTCAGTCAGCCTTTTGTTGTTTTTTTTTACATCTTTTATCAAACTCTTTTGTGCTCTCAGGATCATCAGATATGAAAACATATTCTCACTCCCAACTCGTCAAATACTGACACTTGGTCAGGACCCTATGGTGTAATCTGTCAACATGCAGGGTAAAACCACTTAGGGTTTGGGAAAAATCATGGTTGGGGTTAATAAATGGACGTTTAGGTGACCCACAGGACAAGAAGAGGACAGGAAGCTCTGAAACTTGGAGCCCAACCCAGATGAAGATCCTTTACAGACACATACAGTAAATCAATAAATCTCATTCCTAATGTTCATACCTGAGAGTAGAGAGAGTAGATGGCGACGAGGGTCAAAGGAAGGCCGATGCAAATGATGATGCACGTCACCACATCTGTGATGAAATGAGCTTTACGGTAGTCGAAGGTACTGTTGGTGTAACCATCGTAGTGAAAAGAAGTAACATTTTCAAAGATGCTGTTGTCCTGTGTAGTGTTGTTAATGTCCATTCTTCAGTGGGTAACCTGTAGGGAAGGAGATCAGGTTTTAGAAAGGACTTTTTGAATTTAAAATTCTTTTAATAAATCAACATTTTAGCATGAAAATGTTCCAAGGATCTTTGTTTGAGCAGATGTGTAGTGTCTTTTGCGTGATTTTGGGTGACTGTCCCGGTCACGTGAAAGTCAAGTTTAGCGGTCTTTGCTGTTAAATTTAGCTGACAAAAGGTGACTGACCTGCAATGATGACAGCTGAGTTTAGACACCAAAACGATTACCGTTAGTTAAGATCACAAAAAGGGTGAAGGCTGAGATAATTCCTGCCAACTGGGAGATCTTCTGCACAACATCAGCCATCGGACATCTTTACCACCCCGGATATTCTGCCAGCCATCCCAACCGCAAAGTACGGCTACACACTGCTAGGTTTTGGTTTCAAATCAAATATCTTCTGCTACATTTCCCCCTCTCATTCCCTCTGCTCTGGCGTTTCCCCCTCTCATTCCCTCTGCTCTGGTACCAAAATGTTGTGGGGGATAGGGCTTAAATTGAAGGGAAATGTAAGCCGTTTTTAAATCATAGTTGCCATCTGTTTCTCTCCACAGCATCGTTAACTCCTCCAGCAGGCAGCGTAAGACACGTTCATATCTTATTTATTTGATTAGACATCTTCACATCTCCCCATTTTAGCTGTTTCACACACTTTATTTGCTGACTTGCATGGTTAAAGAAAATAAAACCATCTTTAAATACATCCCTGAATAAAACCAACCGCATTCCAACTCTAACAACATATTTCTACCTTGTTTGTGGTAGTGGACATCTTCTACTTTTACTAAAGTAAATATGTCTCTGGTTATTTGTACTTTTACTTAAGTACTGAGATTTAGTAATTCTTCCACCACTTCAATGTACAAGTCATCCATCTCTCCAACAACCATCTCTTGAACGCAGTCTCCCGCTTCCCAGGAGGTGCACAGGAACTGTCATGTCCTTATATGGGATTTTGCGAGGCGTTTTCTTATGCTAATTAAGAACAACTGGCATGCGCTTTCAATTACGAAGACGTGAGATTCATCAATCCTAAGAACACAGGTGCGAACAATCCTGTTGTAGAATTTTCTTAGGGACCTGCTTAAGAACATATTTAAGAGAAAACTTGTTATTGGTGAATGAGGCCCATTGCTATGAATTTGGCCGATTCAAAAGAAAACATACTGATGTAGATGATATGAAAGGTTTTGTGCATAAGGAACAACATTTATGACTTTCTCAAAAAGAATGTTTTGTATTACAAGTTTTCTGAAATCTTATGTTTTAAAGATGCAATTTTTTTTATGATTTTAGGAGAAATCTACAGAAACAAAGTGTAGTAAGATGAATGTTTTCTTTCCATTAGTCTGAAAAAAGACATCTGATGGAAGATTAATAATTGAAAAATTATCATTTTGCCTGCAATGTCTCGCCTTAAAAGTGACGAAGAAAAACTGATTCATCTTCTCATTTCACACTAAAACATAATTACCTGACTGTGTACTGTCTCTGGTTATATAACACGTTATCAACAGTCATATTCAGTTTTTTTTTTGCATATCTCAACTGTCATCGTTTCCTGGAAAACTGCAGCAGCAACAACATCAATAATTATAATAACCATTTGTAAAATGTACTCTAGATATATGGACTCCTATCCTAACATGTATAAACACTACTTTCTCATTCGTTAATATTCTTATATATAATTTTCTTCTTTCATTCTTCCTCTACCAAAGATTTATTTACTTCAGAACACTGTATCTTTTATTTTAAATTCTCACAGTGAAACACCCAAATGAAATGCCCAAATCTGTCTATTCGTTACAGTTTCCATTTTCATTTCTATGACTGTTTACAGTTATTTTATTCTTGTTTAATAATCTCTCTTTATAATAAAATGAGTAATGTTTTAAAGTGTACCTTTTGAAAGCTGTGAGCCAAGCTGAAAGAGTTGTCAGATGTTGTGTCCTCTGCAGTCTCCAGTCAGTACGCTGACATGGATGATAATCTAATAATCTACCTCCTGTTTTGGGAGGAGAGGCGTGGTAGAGGGCGTGGTGATGGTGATCTAGCAGAGCAGACACCTTTGTGGAAAGGATGAGAGCCATGGTCATTATGTGTCTTTTATGAGTCTTATTGAGTCTTTTACTGGTCATAATGTGTATTTTTATGGTCATTATGTATCTTTTAATGGGCATTTTGTGTCTCATTGTGCCATCGGACATCTTTGCTGCCCCGGAGATTCTGCCATCCCAACCGCAAAGTAAGGCTACAGTTACACTGCTACGTTTTGGTTTGAAAACAAATATCTTCTGGTATGTTTCCCCCTGTCATTACCCTTTTTCTGGTGTTTCCCCCTCTCATTCCCCCTGCTCTGGCGTTTCCCCCTCTCATTCCACCTGCTCTGGCGTTTCCCCCTCTCATTCCAAATAATATTGATATAAATTAACAATATAATAAATAACTCTCAATCAAATATTTTCTGAAATGTTAGCAATGAAAAAATACTCGAATTTTATCCTATGTTCCAAAATTTCTAAGAATTTTATGAAGTTGCTGCTGTTGCATTTGTGCACATCTTTCTGCTCTACAACAACACATCATTTAAATAAATGTTTGCTGCTTGTGTAATTGTGAAATTCTTGTGTTTTTGTCTTGGAATATTGTTGCCGTTTATTGTTTTAGTGCATGTCTCTGGATGTCTAATATATGTGAAGAAATTGACAATAAAGATGACTTGACTTTACTAAGATTTTAAGTATCTGGACTTTGAAGAGACATTGCTGTGAATTGGGCCGATTCAAAAGAAAACAACATGCTAATTTAGATGATTTGAAAGGTTTTGTGCATAAGGAACTGAATGTATGACTTTCTCAAAAATAATGTTTTGGCATTTGAAGTTTTCTGACATATTATGTTTAAAGATGCAAATGAGACATTATACAATGCTAACTTTTGGTGATTTTAGGAGAAATCTACAGAAACAAACAGACAAAGTGTATTAATATAAATGTTTTCTTTCCATTAGTCTGAAAAAAAGACATTTGATGGAAGATTAATAAATGGAAAAGTAATCTTTTTGCCTGCAATGTCTCACCTTAAAAGTGATGAAGAAAAACTGATTAATCTTCTCATTTCACACTAAAACATAATTAACTGACTGTGTACTGTCTCTGGTTATATAACACGTTATCAACAGTCATATTCAGTTTTTTTGCATATCTCAGCTGTCATCGTTTCCTGGAAAACTGCAGCAACAACATGCAAAAGATAATAGCCATGGTCATTATGTGTCTTTTAAGAGTCACTTTGAGTCTTTTTATGGTCATTTTGTGTCTTTTTATGGTCATTTTGAGTCTTTTAAGAGTCATTTGGAGTCTTTTTATAGTCATTATGTGTCTTTTAATGGACATTTTGTCTTTTTATGGTCATTATGTCTTTTAAGAATTATATTGAGTCTTTTATGGTCATTTTGGGTCTTTTAATCCTCTGATGCATGAATTATGAAAGCCTGAGTCTAATTTGTATTTTTTTTCATGTGTGTTTAGTCTTCTTAGGGCATGAAAAAAACTAATTCAGATTTTTTTCTCAAAAATATGATTTTTTTCAGAAAGACATGTCCACTACACTGGACTACATGCGCATACGCACTCAACTTAAACAGTATAATCTTAATGGAAGAATGAATCAAATTGAGTTATAACCATACTTTCACACACTTTAACATTCTATAGGTGTATTGCAGCAGCAGTGGCAGCAAAAACTGTCCTGTTAGTAGTGTCCTGAGGAGTGTCCTGGGACATCCAGACACTGTCCTGTGACACCCAGACACTGTCCTGTGACTCCATGACTGTCCCGGGACAGTCAGACACTGTCCTGTGACTCCCAGATACTGTCCTGTGACACCCAGACACTGTCCTGTGACTCCCATGACAGTCCTGTGACACCCAGACACTGTCCTGTGACTTCATGACTGCCCTGGGACATACAGACACTCTCCTATGACTCCCAGATACTGTGCTGTGACTCCCATGACAGTCCTGGGACAGTCAGACACTGTCCTGTGACACCCAGACACTGCCCAGTGACTCCCAGACACTGACCTGTGACACCCAGAAACTGTCATGTGACTCCCATGACTGTCCCAGGACACCCAGACACTGTCCTGTGACTCCATGACTGTCCTGGGACAGACAGACACTGACCTGTGACACCCTGATACTGTCCTGTGACTCCCAGACACTGTCCTGTGACTCCATGACACTGTCATGTGACTCCCAGACAGTGTCCTGTGACACCCAGACACTGTCCTGTCACTCCCCTGACTGTCCTGTGACTCCCAGACACTGACCTGTGACACCCAGACACTGTCCTGTGACTCCCATGACTGTCATGGGACAGTCAGACACTGTCCTGTGACTCCCAGACAATGTCCTGTGACACCCAGACACTGTCCTGTGACTCCCATGACTGTCATGGGACAGTCAGACACTGACCTGTGACACCCAGACACTGTCCTGTGACTCCCATGACTGTCATGGGACAGTCAGACACTGTCACTGTCTTTTATGGTAATTTTATGTCTCGTTGCAAATGTCTTATATATTTTGAGTACTGCTTTGAGGTCTTTACCTTCAGCCAGGTGTTTCAGTGATTTAATGTAATGTTTAATATAAATGGACACTGGTTGAGGATATTTATTAATTAACTGTAGCTTCATTTAACAGGATAGAGTTGTGTAACGTCTTCAGTTACACAACTGGCTGGAAGCGGTGGAGGAAGTATTCAGATTACTGCAGTAGAAGTACTAATACCACACTGTAAAACACTGAAACACAGACCGTGTTACGGGGAAATCCCTCGTCAGGTGAAATGTTCTGACTCATCCAAATACTTTGAGTCATATCTCAACAACAACTGATCTGTTCATCAGATTTGAAGTAATATTGCATCTTTTTGTCATATATTTCTATTTATTTTGCATCGTTTTCTTGTTATGTTTCATCTTTTCTGACTGGTTTTGAGTGTCTCTGTGATCATATTGTGTGTTTTTCAGCAACATCTGAAGAGTCAGGGCCCCTGGCTCTGTGTCTGTTTGTAATCTCTTGAAACAAAGTGAATGAATGTGACTCTACATGATAAAGGATCACTCTCTGAAAAAGGCTGATCCAGAACGTCTCTGTCCTGACACCTAGTGTCTGCTCTTATGAATGGACCAATCACAGCGTACTGTCTGGAATGTTGGGTTACATCAGGTAGCATTATCCCTAATAGGTGAGTATCAATAATATAACTTACAGGTATGTATTTGTAGGAACTTTATCTTGTAGCTAGGATACGACAACAATAATAATATTGAATTTAAAGTCAACAGTGAAAAAGAAGAAGAAACAAAGCTGTGCAGCACGATTTTAAACTCTTTTTTTATTTCACTTCTGTTGTTTTGTAAAAGAAGAAATAAGCTTGAAGCTTGAAATTAATATCAGAAACACAGGTGTGTGTGTGTGTGTGTATGTTTGTGTGTGTGTGTGTGTGTGTGTGTGTGTGAGAAGGAGACCTTGCATATTTGACTATCAGTGCAAACTTGCATGCGTACATGAACTGTTCGTGAGAGAACATAACAGAATAATTACGTGTGTGCGTGTGTGTGTGTTTTGGGGGCAGAGCTTTAGGGCTTCATATATATATATATATATATCCTAAGCCTATTTGAAAATGAATACCTTTTTAATCTATTTTAATTGTGATATTTTGTGAGTAAAACCTTAATCTCCAACATAACCAGTAACATTTCTCCAACAGGTTAATGTGGTACAATGTTTTCCTTTGAAGTAAAAGTACAAAGTATGTCAATAGCACACAGTTAAGTTGCATATTAAGAAGTTATTTTGGGGTTCAATGGTTCTGGAGAAAGCTACAAGCAGCGATACAGTCGGTCCGTTCCAGACAGACACGTTCTGAGCTTTAGTTACACACAGGGAGAGGGTTAACATGTCAGGGAGGGTCAGAGCTTCTTCTTCTCTTGCTGCTCATTGGACAGGAAGAAACAGGAAGTGACTGCAGGTCAGGGAGGACGAGATTCTGAGAGACACAAACACAAAATGAAGGTTAATACATGTGTGGTTTTGTTACATGTTACCCAACATGGGTAGAAAATAGGGCTGGGAATTGTAGAGGGAATTGTTTCTAAAATGAGGCACTAGGCCTGTCTAATCTGACTCCAATTTATTAATTCTTCTTACATAAAGCCTTCTTACATTGGACTTAAGTTTACCAGAACACAAGGATCAATCTGATGCGAAGAGTTCAGTTAAGCAACGGCTCACGTCAAAAGGCAATGTGGGAAACCCACCCGACCCCTCTTGAAACACGGACCACATGGACACGCGCGAGTCAGAGAGTCGCCCCGTGGTGCAATGGAAGTGAGGGCCGACTGGGTGGGATCCTGGTCCCGGTCCCTCAGGGTCGGGTGCCTCACCGGCCCCTTTCACCCGCACCGTTGGGGAGGTGGACTGTTAGTTTGTGCGATAGGACCCGAAAGGTGGTAAACTATACCTGGGCAGGGTGAAGCCAGAGGAAACTCTGGTGGAGGCCCGTAGCGGTCCTGACGTGCAAATTGGTCATCCGGTCACACAGACCTCTGTAGTGAATTTTCAGCCATACGCCAAAATAGCCAATTTCTCTCTCTTTCTCTTCATTCTTCTCCTCCTGAAAATGCTGACTTCCTCCATAACCTCCCTAACTGTAGTGCGACAGCGTGCTGCGACTGATGTCATTGTTAGTGTTCTTTTGCGCATACGGGTCAGGTTGAAACCGCAAACAGCTCACACTGGAATCTGATATAGGCCACATTTTAAAAGGTCATGTGAAAAGCCTAACAAGAAATCAGATCAGAGCAAAAATTAGGCATTAAGACTTGCGGTGTGAACTTATTTTAAGTTTCTCCAGCGACAGACATGAAGTCAGAGCTGGTCCACCAAGTTGTCCTCCGAATTATGAGCCCTGATCTATTCTCTCCCTCAAACTTTTATCCTATCCTCACAGGGGGGTGGCTTCTTGTTTCTTTGGCAGAAACTGTTATCTTACACACACACACACACACACACACACACACACACACACACACACACACACACACACACACACACACACACACACACACACACACACACACACACACACACAGACCAAGGCTGGGGCCTCTGTGTGGGGCAATTTCCTCTTCCGTTCTTGCAACCTTCAAACAATGCACCTCTATGCCATAAAAGCCTAAACTATTTTTATGACTTAAGCTTAACTTTCTGTGCATCAGAGGTTACCCAGAGAACTTTTAACCACTTCCTCATTGACTAACACAGCTCTTTTGCAACACAATGCAATTTTAACTGTCAGCCACTTTTATTCTACAGAATCTGAATACTTCTTCCACCAGTACCCATGTGTAGACTGCTGGGTATAAAGTTACCAACATATAGAACTAATCAGGGCCTAAAATTAACACCCAGCCACACGCAAATGCGGGTGAATTTTGCCATTAAGGTGAGTGAAACTGTCAATCTACCTGCCATGTTGGAGGGTAGCCAGTGAAACTCATTTTTCATTTGGCTCAGTTTGTGTTCACACTGCACTTTGTTAAACGCACCAAACACTGTAAAACAAACGTCACACGGCCGAGACAGTCGCTTGTTTATTGGACAGAATATCTGAAACTCGCCGACACTTCTGGTCTCAGACATAACGGAGCGACACCACATTTATAACGTCTGGGGATTCCTGGTTCTGCTTTAGTGTTTCTAATCTTTGAGACGAAGGCGACCAATGAGCAGCTGACAGACAGCGAGTGAAGGAGAGAGAGAGATGATTTCACACAGACTGATGATGTCACTCAGACTGATGATGTCACTTAGACGACCAGCGATGTGTGCTCAGAACAGCTACTTTTTTCCTGAAACATTACAAATTTTGTCAAGATTTTTTTTCCTGAAATTTTATGACTTTCTCCATGAAATATTAAGACTTTTTCACGACTTTTTTCCTGAAATATTATGACTTTTCTCATTTTTTTCCTGAAATATTATGATTTTTTCATGATTTTTTTTTCCTGAAATTTTCCTGAAATATTACAACTTTTTAGTTGAAGATCTGAATACTTCTACCACCTCTGCTAGTTGGGTATCACTTCTCTAGAGCAGTGTTTCTAAAATGGGGGTCCATGTCCCTCTAGGGGTACTTTGGAGTACTGCAGGGGGGACTTGAGATTTTTGCAAAATGCTAATTTAAACAACACCTATGATGTGTAATTCCTTAAATAACCATATGATATAGTAATAATTTAATATATAGTAGTAATTTAGTGATTCTTACTAGTTAAAATGTAGCTTTAAGTGTTTTTCAGTTACACCAATGGCGCAGCGCTGTATTGTGCCTCTTTAAAAATCTATTCTTTTTCTACCAAAAATGCTTTGCTGTGGTCAGGGAGTACTTGGATGAAAACATATTTTAAAGGGGGTACCTAGAACACCAGATGAGGATAAATCTGCAGTTTATTGTTGGTAGTTTTCTCACCTACTGTTCAGTCTGTTCTCCCGCTGCTTCTGTTTTCGGGAGGTCGGCCTGCAGGAGAGACGGAGCAGAGAACATGATAACTCCACCTACCACGTACTCATTCATATCACAGACTGGAAAAATAAAGAACGAAGCCTCCGGGTCTGAAAAGTGAAGCGGAAGCTCCTTAAAGCTGCATTCTGTCTAACTTCCAGCAGTAGGTGACTGCACCCGGGTCTAAAAAGAAGCTCCACTGCAGAAGATAGCGTTTTAATCCGCTCCTGTTTGGTAACATGCTGTTTCAAACAACAGTTCCTGTATCTGTTTCAAATTAAAAGCCCTGTAGTGTTTCAGGGGACAGAAACCCTTCACTTAACAATGCTTTTATTATGAAACATTTGCAGGAACGTGTTGTGGAAAACTTGCACGGTTCCCTTAAGGCCAACACGTCCTCAAACCTAAACAACACACAGGGTCGATTGCCAAAACAACAGACATGACCGTGATATGTTTTATATTATTGACCAATCAGAGCAGATTTAGCTTGGTTTCGGCAGGGCGGCTTAAAGAGACAAGCGCTAAAACGGATTGTAAATTTAAAGCATGTAAACTAGTAAACGATGGAAATGTACATTAAGCTCAGTTGGTACGCACAAAATCATGAACGGGTTTGTATGATATCGTACGAAAAGTTATGCACACTAAAATGTAAGATATCATACGAAAACTAGGAGGCTGCCAGCTGGTCACGAGACATTGGCTACTCAGCTGTTAAAGCTCTACAGGGCTTCCTGCCTCTGGCTACAGACCTCCCTCACATCTCATTCGTATCAGCAGCAATTAGTAGATGTGTTTAACAGCTACAGAGCTCTGTGATACTGGCTACGGTGCTCTGGATGGTGCTCTGCACGGTGCTCTGCACGGTACTCCATCAGGTCAGCTGAAGTTGGTGGTTCAGTTACCCGAGAATAGGTGACTATTCATTGACAGGTGCCGTTCATTTCGTGAACGTTATGTGTTGAGAAAATTTGAGTTTTAGGCACTGAAACAACTAGTTAAGTTTAGGAAAAAGATGGTGGTTTGAATTAAAACACTCCCAAAGAACACACATTTCCTGGGTGAAAGGCTTTAGTTGTCCCCAGGAAGTGAACTCCGGTCCCTGGTTTGAAAGTTCTGTGTTGTAACACCCACCCTACACCGCCAGCCGCGTTCTTATATAGCAGTAGTTAATGTCGTGCATACGGCAAAAACAAAACGTGGAAATCAAACAAATTACAGTGCTTATCTTTTCGTAGCTTTTCGAACATGTGGTTCATGAGAACAGGCTGACATAATATGAAAGCCAACGGGACTTTATTTTATTGTTTTATTTCCCGGCCTTTACTTGTTTGTGTTTTCTTGAACATTAAAACATCTGCGAAATTGCGTTTGCTAAACACACCAGACTCCCTGTAAATAAACAATACTTTTATCATCGTAAAACACACTTCATTCTACGTCGACAGAAATTAAATAAAACTATGAAAAGCCGTTTTGGGTCATCTTTACACCTTACCAACCCACACAACTCTAGTTTTGGTTGAAATAAACACATAATTTACGATTTACATGTGCAAATATGTTGGCTCTATACACGCTAAAAGTATTGCTTTTTTAAATGGAGTCTGGTGGGATTATGATGAAAGAACAAAGACATTTGTTCCTATTTCAAAGGGTGTTGTCAACAAAGTGGTGGACTTAAGATAGGTTTCTGCGTAACAAACAATGTTTTATTTTCTGCCAGCGTTAAACCATGCATCCTGTTCCTTCATACTTTGTTAGTTTAATAAATGTGTTAGTAGAAATCATCGACACACGTTGCTGTTAGCAGCTTTTCAGCCATTTTGTATCTCTGATTAAATATCTCCAAAGTTATTAAAAGTCCCTTTAGTGAGATTGCAGGTAATGCTTTACTCAAGTAAAGTAAAAGCACCTCAAAAGTCTACTAAAGTACAGTACTGGAGGAAATTTACTTAATGACTTTTCACCACTGATTGTTGTCTAAATTTACTGTATTTTTAGACTTGGTACTTAAAACTTTAAGGTTTTTTGGCCTTTCCTTTGTTTCTCAAAATATTGCGATTATTTTTCTATAATATAAAAAAAACCTCAAAATATAAAAATTCTAAAATATTTAATTGTTTTTCTAAAATATTGCAATTGTTTCCTACTATTTTTTTTAAAAATTCAAAAAATATATTTAAAAAATTCTAAAATGTTTCAACTTTTTTCTACAATATTTAAATTTTGTTCTCCAAATATTTCCATTTTTTTCTCCAAATATTTCAATTCCTTTCTAAAATATTTCAACTTTTTTCTACAATGTTAAAAAAATTTAAATTTATTTTAATTTTCTAAAGTATTTAAATGTTTTTTCTCAAAATAATTCAACTTTCCTTACCCAAAATATTAAAAATAATTTCTAAAAGACTTTAAAAAAACGCCCCAAAACGTGTAAAATGTAAAAAAAAAAAAGGTTACAAAAACGACAGAAATATTGCCGAGGACACCAGATTGGTTTGGGCCAGCACTGCATTCACACAGTCTCAAACATTTAAAAAACATTAAATGATTTCTTGCAGACGATGTCTCTGTAATGAAGAAATGCAGATTAATGAAGCTGTTAGTTAAAAATCATTCATCAGGCAGCGAGCATCATAACATGCTGCATGACCAATCAGGCACCTCCTCAGCCACTGGTCCCGCCTCCTCCTTTTCCCGACCAAACACCAGAGAGTTGTGAAGAGAGAAAATAAAAGTTATCAGCACAACAGAGATTATAATATTATATATTATAATTACTGTATAGGACGATTAATCAATATTTTATCTTAAGGTTTTTGTTCATATTTCCTATTTTTTTGTTCATTTATCTGTGAAACTTGTGAAAAAATATATTTATTTTTTGCAGAGAAAATGAGACTTAAAATTGTTGTCATACTTTTTTAAACTACCGTCTCTAAAATAACCAAAAAATGTATGAACTAAAATAACCACTATTTACTGTGACAATAAAATGGATCGATTGATTGATTGACTGACTGTTTTTTTGGAGGGGTCATCTCTTACCGTGCTGACGAATCCGCTCGCTAACGCCGCGTTCTCCACCCCCTCCACCGCCGCCTGGGCCACCTCGTTGGCCCCGGTAACCGCAGTGTCGGCAACAACGTTGGCCTGTTCTGTCGACTTGTGGGCAACTGGAAACAGAAAGTCGTGGTATATATGTTGAAAACGTTATAAAAAAGCCATAAAAAAGTATGTTGAAACAAGTCATAAAAAGTCATAGTATAGTATGTCGAAAAAGTCATAAAAAGTCATAGTATAGTATGTCAAAAAAGTCATAGTATAGTATGTTGAAAAAGTCATAAAAAGTCATTGTATAATATGATATAGTAAAGTATGACAGAAGGAGAACATGAAATATATTTTCTCATATTATATTTGCCATTTAAAAGTCATGAATCAGGCGTTATGTTGATGATGTCCTTCTTTCCCTCTGTAATAATGTCCGATGGGATAAAAGAAGAATGCCAAACTTTCCCTCCGTACGTTTCTGACCTTGTTGTTTTCTGGTGCTGATGAGAGAGCAGCAGTTAGTTTACCTGTGTTAACGCCGGTCACCACTCCCTCCATCGTCTTGTTTCCTGGAAAAGAAGAAAAGAAACGTGTTCTTAGTAACGCATTGGTATGATATAGTACAGAAGTTTATGCATACCAATACATTTCATATCCTCCAAAACAAGGAGACTGCCGGCTACAGAGCTCTGTTGTACTGGCGGTAGTTGGTGGTTCAGTTACCCGATAAAAGGTGACTGTGAGCCAGGTACAGAGCACCGTGAGCTTCGGCAAACATTACGGTTAAGTTCAGGCGACAAAAAGTAAGCGTATGCCGCGAAGACGGTTAATATTAGGCACCAAATAAAAGTAAAAAAACCCACTATGTTTCCTTTTATTTTCAAATGGGACATGAACCCCGGTCTACTGGGTGAAAGTTTCATGTTTGTTTGACCCATGTCCCCACCCCCAACCTTCTTCTCCTGAACAGCGGTGGCGCTAATGAGCAAAGGCTAACGACGCTGCTCTTTCTACGCACTAGAAGAAGAAGAAAAATGTAAACAACGGCAGAACTGGCAGCAGCGTTGCTGTCAATGCTTCGATTTGATTCAATACTACTTCGTCAGATCAAGGCTTTCATTCGCCATAAAAGAACTCATCTTAACGCAGTGAGTTTACCAGACAGAACTGCAGTCACTCTGAGAGTCCTGACATCCGGTTGTCGGCGAACTCATTCAGGCTCCTGTTTCCGGTTTGTCGCGCGCCGTTGAAAAAAAAAGAGCCGTCCGCAACCTCGGATTGCGCGCAATAAATCGGACGCGCCGGCTAGATATTACATAATTTTGACGTCACGATGTCGCGCGCCACCTTGGATGCATCCAGTGTAAAAACCCCTTTACCAGGACATTTGACGCGCTCATCCTCACCTTACTTCCTGCTTTGCTCCCGTCAGATCTACTACGGCCACGAGAGGGCGCCACCACTATAAACCTAAATATAGGTCAGAATGGTGCTGGAACATACCACTAATGGGGGAGTTTTATGCTGTTTTTCTGTCTGTCTGTCTGGGTTTGTGTGTCCCTTCGCCTTATCTATCTATCTATCTATCTATCTATCTATCTATCTATCTATCTATCTATCTATCTATCTATCTATCTATCTATCTATCTCACTCCATCTCTCCATCTCTCAATCTATCAGGCTGTTTGCAGCAGTTCTGTGTTAGTCTGACCTGGTTTCCTCTGAGCTCAGCTGTTCTCTGAATTATTTAGTCCCGTCATGCATTTTCAGACGACAGCAGCCGCCATTTGTACTTTTACTATCCGTCTATGATTTGGCCAAATGTGGCACAACAATGCCCTCCCTGTCTGTGGTTTTGTTTGGATCACTGGACTGGAGGAATGTAACTAAGTACATTTACTCCAGTACTGTACTTCAGTCCAAATGTTGAGATACTTGTACTTTGAGTCTTTTCTTTTCACAGATTCTAAATGGGAGGATTGTTCTTTACTTTTAATACTTTAGCTACATTTTCCTGATGATACTTACAGACTTTTACTGAAGTAACATTTTCACTGCAGGACTTTAACTGTAACAGAGTATTTTAACAGTGTGGTATTAGTACTTTTAATGCAGTGAAGGATGTGAATACTTCTTCCAGTGGGCGCCGTGCAGGCGGATCAGACTGAACAGACTCTGTTGTCTGAGGGAACACAGTGTGTGATTCACTGTCTGCTGCTCGCACAACAAACACGTTACAACACAGAAACCCAGAGAGGAAACACAGGGGCTGCAGCCGAGCCCTGGAGCTTCTGTTCCTCTCTCCCTCTCTCCATCCATCTCCCTCTCTCTCCGTCCCTCCCTCTCTATCTCTCTCTCTCTGTCTCTCTGTCTCTCTCTCTCTCTCTCTCTCTCTCTCTCTCTCTCCCTCTCTCCCTCCCTCCCTCCCTCCCCCTGGAGCTTCTGTTCCTGGAAGACAGCCAACCGTTTACAGACATCAGGCTGAAGCTTTCATCTATTCTTAACCCTCCTGTTGTCCTCGGGTCAAAAATGTGACCCATTTTCAAGAAGTTTCTATATCAGAAATTTTGGTTTCTTTTTAACCAAATTGTCAAAAACAAATAAAGTGGAACGCTCTTTACAAGTAAAATAAATGATCAGTTCACTACTTTCATTGAATTTGGGTGTTTTGTTCAATTTTAAAGCATTTGATTGAAAAAAAATTGATAAAAGAATGTTGAAACAAGTGACAAAAAAGTGACGGAAATTATGGGAAAAAGTGTCACAAAAGAAGACCAAAACTTTTGGACCCAGAAAAACTAAAAGTTTCATGCAAAAATGTTGGAAAAAACATTGAATAAATGCAAATACAACAAAAACAAAAAACGTTGGGAAAAGTCGCGAAAAAAAAAAGGAAGGTGTTGAAAACAGCATCAAAACCCTCTGAAAAAAAGTCTGTTTCCCGGCCAGCAGATGACCCCTGAAGTCTCTGAGATTTCATACATAAAGTAGCTAAAGTAGGTCTCCATCAGGTCATATCTCCTTTTATTCTCCAGCCAGCTGCTAACAACTCTTATAATGTTCTCCAGCTCAGTACCCCTAAATATGACTCATTAAGAAGAGCTTTTAGAGGGTTTCATGTCCTCAGAACTTTATGTTTCTCTCGGCCAACATGTTGAAATCACTACGACAGTGTTTCTCAAATGGGGGTACGTGTCCTCCTAGGGGTACTTTGGAGGACTGCAGGGGGTACGTGTCCCCCTAGGGGTACTCTGGAGGACTGCAGGGGGTACGTGTCCCCCTAGGGGTACTCTGGAGGACTGCAGGGGGTACGTGTCCCCCTAGGGGTACTTTGGAGGACTGCAGGGGGTACGTAAAACTTTTTGCAAAATGTTTTTCAGGGCTGTAGTTACTTCTACTGTCTTTTTTTTACTCAAAGTTTGTCGCTTTTTTTGGAGTTTGTTGCTTATTTTGAATTTGTTGTCACTTTTTGTCGCCCTAGTGTTGCCTTCGTTTTTATTACTATTTTTCCAAGTTTTTGTCTCCTTTTACCATCAGCATCTAAATGTTTTCCAGGTCCAAGGCTGTTGTTTAGTAAATCTGTCGCTGACATCATTGTATTCTTCCTCTTTATAGAGAATTTTTTTTCTACCAAAAATGTGTTGGTTCGACACATTTTTACCATTCAAGCTGCATTTGAAACGTCCGTTTCCCTTCGTTCTTTTGCATTCTGAACCTGGAAGATCGCCCTTACCGATCCTTGACAGTGTTGGTTTATATCAAGAGACACACATGTCAAAACTCAACACAAGGCTGGAAACAGAAGATGAGCAACGGGACCACTTGGAAAAAAAAACATCGAAAGCGCCGAAAAAAGCGACAAAAACTTCAGAAAAAAACGTTAAATAAACAAAAATAAACTTCAAAACCGTCAAAACCTTTGAGAAAAGCACCAAACAGGTCGGAAAAAGCGTTGAAAAACAGCGCCAAAAGTGTCTGTCAGGCGTTTCCGTTGGTGTGCGGTCGGTTCCAGGAAGGCAGCCGAGCGGTTAACATCTGATGCATATTTGATAAAGCTCAGCTTTTATCTCCTCTAACGGATGTCTTCATCCTTCCTGTTGCTGGAACAATGGCAATTATAATCAATAAACAATTATATGTTTTAATGTTTTGGGAAATATTCCCTTCCTCTCTCTCTCTCTCTCTCCCCGCCTCCCTCTCTCCCTCCCTCCATCCCTCTCTCTCTCTCTCTCCCTCCCTTCCGCCCTCTCCCTCTTTTTACAAGTTTGTATTGACGAGCAAAGAAAACAGTTTGCCAGTCAATTAAAAATTTTCAGCACCATGGACAGCGACAGCTGATGGACAGCGATGGTGCTGAACAGGCCAAGTGCGCTCAAAAAGTTTGATAAGAAGAGCTGGATTATCACAACGTGAAATCATATGCAGTAATTAGCTTCTTTCAGCTAATAATCTGCAATGTGTAACTTTGGCCGCACCCAAGCACCCACGCTATCTCCGCTACTGGTTTATTCTCCTTAACTTCTTCAGGACATGACCACCTGTTTCCTGGTTGAAGGTCTTGTGTTTTTTCCTTAACTTCTTCCAGGACATGAACACCTGTTTCCTGGGTGGAAGTCTTGTGTTTTTTCCTTAACTTCTTCCAGGACATGAACACCTGTTTCCTGGGTGAAAGTCTTGCGTTTTCTCCTTAACTTCTTCAGGACATGAACACCTGTTTCCTGGGTGAAAGTCTTGTGTTTTTTCCTTAACTTCTTCAGGACATGAACACCTGTTTCCTGGGTGAAAGTCTTGTGTTTTCTCCTTAACTTCTTCAGGACATGAACACCTGTTTCCTGGGTGAAAGTCTTGTGTTTTCTCCTTAACTTCTTCAGGACATGAACACCTGTTTCCTGGGTGAAAGTCTTGTGTTTTCTCCTTAACTTCTTCAGGACATGAACACCTGTTTCCTGGGTGAAAGTCTTGTGTTTTCTCCTTAACTTCTTCAGGATATGAACACCTGTTTCCTGGGTGAAAGTCTTGTGTTTTCTCCTTAACTTCTTCAGGATATGAACACCTGTTTCCTGGGTGAAAGCCATAGCACCATTCGCACAGCCGCTTCAAATTTGTGTCTATTTGCATCTTAGCATTGATTTTGTGTGTAATCGCTGCGGCAAATCCCGGGGAAAACGCCTCTAACTGAAAAGCCCATAATAAGACCCACAGGGGCGTTTTCTGCCCTCTGGTTACGCTCGTGACGCTGAACCAGGCTTGCTCTATTTGTACCGTAAAGTAACATTGCTGCTTGGACTAACGACCTATGGGAGCGTTTTTCAGTGGAGAGCAGACTCAGGGGTTCATGTCGTTAACCCTTGGGTTGTCCTCGGGTCAAATTTTCAAAGTTTTTCATATCAGAAATGGGTTTCTTTGAACAAAAATGCCCAAAAATAACATGGATGCACGGATGTACATTGTATGGGATCCATGCAACGATCTTTGCACGTAAAATTAATGATTACTTTTATTGAATTTGGTGAATTTGGAGAATTTGGAGTTTGGTGGGGTATGTTTAATTGATTTTAAACCATAAACCATAAAAGTCTGTGATCCAATCAATCCTCTGATCTTAACTATTAGTCAAAATAATTCATTAGTTCTGCTTTTTTAACTAAAAGATTAGGTAAAATGTCATATAAATTAGGTTTATTGACCATGAATTTAAAACAAATTGTTGAAAAAAGTGACAAGAATGTTTAAAAAAGTGTCAAAAGCAAAAAGAAGAGCCAACAATTCAAATTCACTTTTGACCTGGATGGACAACAAGTTGATGGTCGATGGGAAGACAACACAATCCTAGTTGGCAATTTATCAAAAATGCTGTTTATCAGACGACATCAGACATTTCTTCACTCTGGTCCCTAAGGTAGGATGCAATGGTGAACTTTAACCTAAACCAAGTTATGAGTCAGGGAGATTTCAAACCTGAAGTAAGTAGCTTTGCTCCCTCCCTCCCTCTCTCCCTCCAACCCTCCTCTCTCCTCCTCCCTCTCTCCCTCCCTCCCTCTCTCCCTCCCTCTCTCCTCTCTCCCTCCCTCCCTCTCTCCCTCTCTCTCTCCCTCTCTCCTCCCTCCCTCCCTCCCTCCCTCCCTCTCTCCCTCTCTCTCTCTCCCTCCCTCTCTCCCTCCCTCCCTCTCTCTCTCTCTCTCTCCTCCTTTCTCCCTCCCTCCCTCCCTCCCTCCCTCCCTCCTCCCTCCCTCTCTCCCTCCCTCTCTCCCTCCCTCCCTCCCTCCCTCCCACCCTCTCTCCAGTTTGTTCTTGAATCTCATCCCTCCTTTACTTCCCACTGAAAAAACTTAGATTTCTGATAAATTAATGTGCATTTTAATGTCAAATTTAGATCATTTTCTCTCTTCTTTTCCTTCTAACTCGCTCATTTATCTCTCCATCTTTCCTCCCTCATTCCTGCTCCAAATAGAGAACATGTGGCTCTGCAAATTTAATTCATGTCACGATGAATCACACTTTTCTCTTTCTTTTATTTGAGATTAATGTTTTAAGATTCAGCTTCTTGCTCTCCCTCCCTCCCCCCTCTCTCTCTCTCTCCCTCCCTCTCTCTCTCCCTCTCCCTCTCCCTCTCTCTCTCCCCTCTCTCTCTCTCTCTCCCTCCCTCCCTCTCCCTCTCTCCCTCCCTTCCTCCCTCTCTCTCTCACTCTCTCCCTCTCTCTCCTCCTTCCTGTCTTCCCTCTTTTCTGCAAATGATCTTCAGCGTCTTAAAATTTAATGCACAATCTCATGCTTTCTTTCATTTTAATTTTAATATTTTAAGATTCAGATTCTTGTCCTCCATCTATCCCAGTTCGTCTTCCAGCCAACTACTTCTCTTTTATTCCTCCATCCCTTCTTCTGGCCTTCTATACTTCTCTGCATTAATCTGTCTCTCTCTCTTCTTTCTCTCTTTCTCTCCTTTCCTTTCAAACAGACTTTCCCGTCTTCAAATCTGATGCACTGTCACGATGAATTGCACTTCTTGTCGTCCTATATCCCTCCCTTCCTTCATCCATCCCTCTTTCATTCAAGGACCATTTTTCACATCAAAGACGTGATCATTTCATGTCACTGTGAACTTTTACTTTGCTTGTTTCTCTTTTTATTCTATCCTGTCTTTTACTTTTTCATCCATCAGTCTCACTTCTACACTTGAAACATGTACAGTTTGTTCCTTTCATCCCTCCATCCCTCCCTTCCAGTTTGTTCTTGAATCACATCCCCCCTTTTTTCCACCAAAAACCCCTTAGATTTCTGATAATTTAAGGTGGAATTCCATGTCAAATTTGACTGATTTTATCTCCTTTTCATCATCCCTTCTTCCTTCTTCCCTGCTCAAAATACCCCTCTAATCAAACATTTATTGTGCAATTTGTTGTAGAAATCTACTTTCTACTTTGCCAGTTTCTTTGTTTCATCCCTCGGTCCCTTCTTCTAGCCATCTATACTTCTCTAAATCAATCTGTCTCTCTCTCCTTTCTCTCCTTTCCTTTCAAACAGACTTCTGCATAATGTCACGATGAGTTGCACTTCTTGTCCTCCTCCTATAACCCTCCCTCCCTTCATCCGTCCCTCTTTCAATTTTCATCAAAAAACGTAATAATTTCATGTCAAATTGAACTTTTACTTTGCTTGTTTTACATTTTATTCTATCTTGGCTTTTACTTTTTCATCCATCAGTCTCACTTTCTACACATAAAAACATGTACAGTTTGTTCCTTTCATCCCTCCATCTCTCGCTCCGCCCTCTCACCGACGTAGAAGACCCCCTCCTTGGTCTTGGCGGCGGCCTCGCCCACGCCGGCCTTGGTCTTCTCGGCTGCGGCTACCACTCCATCCTTCGCCATGGAGAATCCCTTCTTGAAAGCGTCCATAATGCTTTGCTTCTCTCTCTATCTTATTCTCTCTTCTTATTCAGTGTTTTTCTCTCTCGTGTTTCCCTCTTTCTTCTGCTCCGTCTGCCTCGGCTGTCTCGTCTCTTCTCGTCTGTGCAGTGATCTGATCCTGCTAATGGACCGGAGAGAGAGGGAGGGAAGGGGTGGAGAGAGGGCACGTGAGAGAGAGAGAGAGAGAAAGAGAGAGAGAGAGAGGCAGAGAAACAGAGACAGAGACACAGAGAGAGAAAGAGGCTGTGAAAGAAAAATTGAAAGAAAGAAAGAGAGTGCGAAGAGGTGGAGGTAGGGCACGTGAGAGAGAGGAAGAGAAAGAAAGGCTGTGAAAGAAGGAAAGAGAGAGGGAGAGAAAAGAGGGAGAGAGTGCTATGGAGATAGAAGTAACATGGGACTCTTGTTGTGCAGTGGAGAGAGAGAAAAATAGACTGCTGTTAAGAAGAAGAACAGCGGCGCTTCTAGACCATTTATAATAATAATAATAATTTAAACCAGAGGGGCCCGGCTGGGGACACATGTGATTTTAGGGGTACCAAATATATTAGTGTCACATACCACCAACCCTCCATAGGTTTAGTTGTACAAAAGACTTAACGATACACATAGAACCTCAAACACAAGAAGACTCATTCAGTGTTGACCTACATTTTATTCATACACATGAATAATATCCCCTCTTTGGGGATAAACATGGGGTTAAAAATGTATGAGGGCATAGCAGGGTGCAGCAGGGTGTAGCTAGCATGGCGTTGCAGGACGTGGCAGGGCACTGCAGCAGGGCGTAGTAGGGCGTAGCAAAGCGCAGTAGGGTGTAGTACGGCACAGCAGGGAGCTGACACACACACACACACACACACACACACACACACACACACACACACACACCAGAGTAACTACATTATCTCTGTGAGTTAGAAGAACCAGACACAGACAGAATGTGTTTAATGGATAAAGCTTTGAACTACAAATAGTCCATGAAGTTAGCTTTGTATTTCTCTCCTGCCACCATTTTAAAGACGCTTTAACATTCCAATGGCAGGCTGACTTCCTGTAATCTGTTGGAAGTGCAGCTACAAAAAAGACCATTTAATGTCCAACTAACAGCAGAAGAAACAGATTATTTAATGCATGTTGTACCGTTGATACCGAACACAGAACTACTTTCAGCGTAGACTCCATGTAAATAATCAGGATTTTTAGCGTGTATAGAGCCAGCATATCTCCACCAGACTCCATGTAAATAATCAGGACTTTTAGCGTGTATAGAGCCAGCATATCTCCACCAGACTCCATGTAAATAATCAGGATTTTTAGCGTGTATAGAGCCAGCATATCTCCACCAGACTCCATGTAAATAATCAGGATTTTTAGCGTGTATAGAGCCAGCATATCTCCACCAGACTACATGTAAATAATCAGGACTTTTAGCGTGTATAGAGCCAGCATATCTCCACCAGACTCCATGTAAATAATCAGGACTTTTAGCGTGTATAGAGCCAGCATATCTCCACCAGACTCCATGTAAATAATCAGGACTTTTAAGCGTGTATAGAGCCAGCATATCTCCACCAGACTCCATGTAAATAATCAGGACTTTTAGCGTGTATAGAGCCAGCATATCTCCACCAGACTCCATGTAAATAATCAGGACTTTTAGCGTGTATAGAGCCAGCATATCTCCACCAGACTCCATGTAAATAATCAGGACTTTTAGCGTGTATAGAGACAGCATATCTCCACATGTAAATGGGTGAATTAAGGGTTTATTTCAACCAAACCAGAGTGGTGATTGTTGCTGCCCTCCAGTTTGCAGTTGCACTTCTTGTCCTCCTCCTATAACCCTCCCTCCCTTCATCCGTCCCTCTTTCAATTTTCATGAAGACAACATGATCATTTCATGTCAAATTGAACTTTTACTTTGCTCGTTTTTCATTTCATTCTATCCCGTCTTTTACTTTTTCCGTTTCAACCACCTAGCATGCTAATATAATCTCAGTACAACATCAGCAAGTTGGACTCTAAAATGGCTGCTCAGGGTTTTCTGTTCTGACAGGAACCTGAATATGACTCAGCACAAAAACACACACACACACACACAAACACACATACACACACACCCTTTGTAACCTCACCCATCATTCCCTGATTGGCTACCAGCAGCGTTGGTCTATTTTTAGACCCCATTTCATTTTTTTCCAGGACGGATTGTCCACCTCGAACAGATCAATCCTGACCATCAGCCTACACACACACACGCACACACACACACCACACACACACACACACACACACACACACACACGCATACATAGCATACGCCTGCATTCGCTACGCCATACGCATCACGCACTGCGAACGCTACGCACGCTCGCCTAACGCACGCGCCGCGAACGTTATTCATGTTGTGTCATTGATCAATAAAAGGAAATATAATCACTCTCTCCTTAAAGAGCACCATTTGCTTTTACACTTTCAGCAAAAATCAGAGGAGGTCTTGAAACAAACTATGTAACAGAAAGGGAACAGCTGTGTGGTGTGTAGTACAGCGATAACATCAGGAAACAACTGTCCAGTCAGAGCAGAGTACATTAACGCCTTATTTTAAACGCTTTTTTGGATGCTTTTTAAATGTTTTAATGATTTCTATATTATATTTCGGATGTTCTTTTGGACGCTTTTTTTGATATTTTTTTTATGCTTTTTGAATGCTTTTAAGACACTTTTTTGGCACCTTGTTGATGCTTTATAAACACTTATAAATGCTTTTTTGGATATTTTTTGCCACTTTTTGGACACTTTTTCTGCCGACCTGTCAGAGTGGAGTACATAAACGCCCAGCCAGCTAAACGCTGAAGTGTCTCCGGTGGAGGTCGACCTGTCACAGCTGGGTGGAGTTGAGTTGTTGCTGGGTTTGCAGAAACATTTGTGTCACTACTGTCATAAAACCAAATTATTTCAGATACCGCCATGTGAAGAACTAACTAACCCCCAACACACACACACACACACACACACACACACACACACACACACACACACACACACACACACACACACACACACACACACACAAAACACTGCAGCTATCAATTAGCAGGCAGGTGTGGGATTCCTCACAGTGGTGATTTGGAACGATATGCAGTGCTGAGATTTTCTGAGAGCTGGACAGGATGCTCGAAAACTTTCACATAACAACTCCACCATGTGACTCTTTGTGACGTGTTGAGCTTGACTTATATCCCACACATTTTACCGGACTGCACTCACATTTTATGTAAAGGTTGGGTACGGAATTCAATACTTTTTAGGCATCGACTGAATTGCCCCTAAAGTATTGAGTACTGAAAAATGCCTAATAATGTCTGTGATAAGCTGTCTAACATTACACGTCGTAGAGACACACAGGAAAAACTGTCTGTTGCACAGAGACGGCTCACGTAGTAGGAGATGATACATACATAAAAAGATTTGTGTCGTAAAGTGTAATGTAATTTTTTTTTGTTTTATAGGATTGCTATCGAAATAAGTATCATTTAGGAATCAGTATCAAAGTCACGGTATTTGTTTTGCCAACGGTATGCAGGTTTTTTAGCCCTGGTTTTGATTTAAAACTAGTAAAATTGTGTTAAAACTCACATGTAAAGTCCTAGTAAAAATGAATGCCAGATAAACAACTTTTGAATATTCTAAAATAATATCATATCAATAAACAGCTGCTATTTGAAACTCCAAAAATCCTTCAGCCGTGGACGGATTACAGGTTTTGAGAAGTCATAGTATAGTATGTTGAACAAATAAATAAAAAAGTCATAGTACAGTATGTCAAAAAAAGTCATAATAAAGCTTCTGATAATAATGACAGCTTCTCTGCTGCGGCCCAACATGCAGAAAGAATCGTGCTGTGATCACAAAAGATGCTTCGTATTGAAATACATTAGTTTATATGCCTAAAACATGATCCCATCATGAAAATCTTCAAAATATTGTGATGGTATCAAGATCTAATAGATTTCTTTTTGTGATGCCATCACGAACTGTTGCCTATTTATGTCTATTTATTTCTATTTCTCACCGTTAATCACCGGCGTCTATACAGCATCATCTGGGGTTGCCATTGTTGTTTGTGTGTGTGTGATGTCAAAAACTGTAACTGGGAGTAAAACGATCTGGTACGAGTTCACGGGTAAGTTACGCCGTTCCAGGGCACTTTCAAGGGAAGAAGGTTGTGAAAACATGAATTACTGGTTGCCTGGAACGCGCCCTTTGTCACAACCTTAGTGAGAGCACTAAATTCTTGCCAAAAACACAGCAAATTCAGCAGAAACACACGCACACACGCACACACGCAAACACGCAAACACGCACACACGCACACACGCAAACACGCACACACGCACAGTTATTCATGTTGTGTCATTGATCAATGAAAGGAAATATAATCACTCTCTCCTTAAAGAGCACCACTTGCTTTTACACTTTCAGCAATTTTTTTCAGAGGAGGTCTTGAAACAAACTATATAACAGAAAGGGAACAGCTGTGTGGTGTGTAGCACGGTGATAACTTCAGGAAACAACTGTCCAGTCAGAGCAGAGTACATAAACGCCTTATTTTAAACGCTTTTTTTGATGCTTTTTAAATGTTTTAATGCTTTGTAAATGTTATTTTGGATGCTTTTTTGAACGCTTTTTGGGATATTTTTTGGATGCTTTTTGAACGATTTTTAGAAGCAGCAGAGCCAACAGTAAAGGCAGAAAAGACAAGAAGCGAGCAACGAAAGCACTTTAACTTTACGGAACAAACTGAGCTACGTCACGTTCTGCGTCACGTGATAACCTTCAGGAAGTAATGTAACGTCTGATTTGAACCAAAACTACTATCATATGTGAGGATATCTTAGCATGATAGCATATGCTACCATGGGTTAGGCTTGTTGAGCGTTTGGGTTGCCCATAGTGTGTGAATGGTCATGTGATATGTGTGGTCAGACGTATTAATATGCACGGAGATTAGTTCAGCTACTGGATATAAAACTACTGTGTGCATGGAAATCGTTTTTTTTCTCCAAAACCAAAACGTAGCAGTGTGAATGTATCCTGAGTCCACTTTTTTTTGTTCTCACTGTTATTGTTGTTTTCCAAACTGCTGACATCTTTTTCTTCTGTAAGGGATTTTTCATAAAAAGTGGAAGGCTCAAAGGCCAGAGAAAATCTGATTCCATTAATCTCTCTAAATTCTAATCCCCAGCGTATTCGTTGATGACCCAAAAGACCCGTACACCTTGAAGAATCACTGAGACATTTAAATGAGGTTAACACTTCTTTAGTAACAGTATTTTAAAATATAAAAATACACATGCAGGCCTATAAATGCGGGCCATAACTGTGACTCCTCGTGTCCACCAAGTTATGAGCCATGTTTCACAAAAGTCCAAATCCTTTATTCTCTCTGGGGTGTGTCCTCCTCTTGTGTCATCAGGATGTGGGGGATACTCCATCGCCACCCAAGGATGGCAAGGCATCTGTTCATTCTCCAAATGGGTTGACAGAAAGCCCTCACCTTCCTTCCTCCTCATCATCTTGTGACCTTTTGACCGAGGCCTAAACACACATTCCTACAGGCTATTTCCTGCCATTAATGTTGAAGCAAACCTATCGCACAGAAAAACAGAATCATCATGGTGAACTGTTACTATCTTTCCTGTTTATGCTTATCAGTCTGGTATACAATGCACTCTTATGCCATAAAGGCTAAACCATTGTGGTTCAAGCTTAACCTTCTATACGTCAGTGGCATTTCCTTGAACCACTTCCTCAATGACTGCACAAAGCTTATTTTACAATGAGCAAATACACACAGAGAGGCACATGAGACACTTATACTATTTCTTTAATAATATTACACCTTTTGGTAAAATACATGTCTCAAATAATAGAAATATCTTTCACTTCCTTTCTGCAACAACGCAAAGAGGCCAAAATCTTGTCTAAGGCCCCTTTCTTCATTAAAATATACATAACCAAGTCTGCAAGAGGATTCAAATTAAGAAACACAGTAGACAGGTAGAAGAGAGTATTAGTTAGAGATAGGTCTTTTGTGTGTCTCACTACCATTATCAAAATGATGTTGGGCAAGAAAAGCAGCGTGTACATTAGCAGCATCAGGACCAAAGTTCCTACAATTCGTCGTTTCTCGTTAGGCAGGATCGAGACAGAGGCAGACAGGACTTTGAGAGTCGCACAGCAGAAGAATATGAGCAGTGGGAAGGGAAGGAGCAGAAAGACAACGGCGATGATTTGTGGTACATTGAAATTACCACCAAAAAATAAAGTGAAAAGGTAGAGAGCAGGAAGGGCCCAGGCCACAACACAGATCACCACAGTGGACTTGATGGTTCGTCTGCAGCGGTACCACAGTGGGAAGACGATCAGCAAATACCTGAAATACAAGATAAACAGCTTCAGACTTCAATAATCCAACGGTCAGACACAGAAGGAGCTCCACATATATTTCATGTGACAGTTAAGTTTAGCAGTCTTTGCAGTTACATTTAGCCGCCAAAAGGTGACTGCAACGACAACAGCTATGTTTAGACAACAAAACGACTACCATTAGTTAATATTTTTAAAAACTATGTGAAAAAGAGATGCAATACTAGATGCACTTTGGGCACCAAATTGTTTAGGGCCAGCTCTGTTTTAAATGCACCGCGGCTTTACAGAAGTCCAAGATAAAGACATGAAATGTCAAACATGTTCCAACCGTCCCCGGTCTCCCCTACTCACCGGCTTTTTTCCAGATCACCGTGGCAAAGCCTTTGTTTCCAGCTTTTTCCAGCTATTTACGAATTTGTTGTCTATCACTAGGAGACCCCTCTCTGACTGATCAGGTGTGTCTGCAGGGCAGACCTGTCCCACCTGTCGGACACCTCCCAGAGCCAGAATACTTCATGTTTCACACATCAGCATGCAAAGGGGAGTCTGCAGCTTGTTATCTAGGTCACTGTTTCTCAAATGGGGGTAGGCGTACCCCTAGGGCACTTTGGAGGACTGCAAGGGTTATGTGAGTTAATTTAAAAATACACCATGCATAATTCATACAATAATTGTACAATAATTATGAATGAATTAAGTGAAATATTCTTTACATTTGAATTGGAAAGTTTTAAATAGTAGAAAGGTCTATGGCACTCTTTTGCTAAAAATTAAAACACCTTTATTCAGATTGAATTTGTCCCCCTTGTCCTTTTTTCCTTCTTTTAGTTTTAAGACTGAGGGGTGCAAAATTCAGTTAGCTCCTTCAGAAGTAGTATCAGCTAAGGCATGGATACCAGACCCGAGGCTGACGGGTCCCGACGGTACCCGGTGGCCGGGCCGGGTTCGGACAGATATTTAGAAATTATGGTCGCACTGGGTCACATCAGCGTGATAAGGCATTTGTTGTAAAATGGTGCTGCGGCTCCTTTTAAGAGAGCTCAGTGCGTGCGTGTGTGTGTGTGTGTGTGTGTGTGTGTGTGTGTGTGTGTGTGAGTAGTGTATGTGTGTGTGTGTGTGTGTGTGTGTGTGAGTGAGTGAGTGTGTGTGAGTGTGTGTGTGTGTGTGTGTGTGTGTGTGTGTGTGTGTGTGTGTGTGTGTGTGAATGAGTGTGTGTGAGTGTGTGTGTGTGTGTGTGTGTGTGTGTGTGTGTGTGTGTGAGTGGAGTGTATGTGTGTGTGTGTGTGTGTGTGTGTGTGTGTGTGTGTGTGTGTGTGTGTGTAAGTTTTTTTTTTTTTTTTTTTTTTTTTGTTGTTGTGGTGTTGTGGTGTGTTGTGGGTGGTTGTTGTGTGGTGGTGTGTTGGTGGGGTGTGTGTGTGGTTGGTCATTTTTTTTTGGGAGCGTGTGTGTGGAAATCAAGCAACCGGAGCAGAGTTGGTGGTTATATTGTTGGTGGTTGGTGGAAAAGGCTGAAAGTCTCCAAAAGGATGTGTTGATCAATACTGTAATAAACAAACCTTCACTTCAGCTGCATGTCTTTACCGCAGCTCCTGCAGCTTTGACTGCTCCTCAGGGTCGAGTTTTTGCGCCCTGCCCCCCTTTCGATGACCTCCTACGTGGAGGTTTCTGCTTCTTTGATGTGGCCCCAATCGCCTGGGTTATATCAGACGACGCTGACGTTGACATTGATTCCTTTGATTATCATGAGAACAGTTGTCAATATCTCACATAATTATCAGGACATAAATAAGCCTGCACATTGTAAATAATGTAAACGAGTGCAATTTGCAAACTATTAGGATAAATGCAATAATGTCTAACGAGATCATAACGGTCAATGTTATGAAATAATGCAATGTGTAACTTTATTTGTGTCATCTGACATTTTGTAATGTTTACATTACACTCAAGAAACACAAATGACATCATACAGTAGGCCTATAGGCTATTTAATTGTAATTTAGCTGCAATCATGTAAAAAAGTTATAAGCCATCAAACGCGGTAGGATACTTCATTATTATAAAGTAGGCTAACGATTGACATAAACTTATTATCCTTTTACCATCATCAGTAGTTCGTCTTTGATAGCACAACATATACAATTATGCAGTAGCCTAATATTTGTATGAAATCGTGAAACATTACCTGGTCAGTAGACATCTTCGAAGTCTATCTTTGCCTGTTTGATGTCCGACGCTTCCATCCTAATGAACAGGGACCGGTATACAGGGGGGAGGGGATCAGACCGTGAGTGCAGAGACGGTTCTGCGTGAGTGGTATTTACGATAGTAACGTTAAATACAAGTACTCCACAACGACTCTAGGGATCGCTGTTTGACAAAAACGGAATTTGCATAGTATGCCTTTAATGCCCTGATGCATAGTAACTTCAGGATGACTCTCCAAAAACTACACAGACTCATGGTAACTGGCAGGATCTCTCTGAGTAACAACTGTGAGAGGGTTTGACTGAAATGCATGTTTTGTGACATGTCAGTATCTGCAGAAGGACTCAGCTGAAATTTTCTGTAAACCCTCCAATCATGTGGGAGCCCAGGTTATCTCCCATTATGCATGCAACAGTACCTCAAAGGATATGCCTTTTTCCTCCAGCTCACACAAGTCAGACACAAGGTCACTGAAAACGTCCACTCCAAAATATTTAGTCTTTCTCTATACAGAGCAGTGCCAACTGTATTTGATCACAGTTGATCATTGGTCTGGATGGAAATTTCCAAGCGTGAGGTAAATAGCTAAAACTTTGTGCTTTTGCTTAACAGATCTAAGAGGATTAGCTACCTCAAAGGCATCTTGAAAAAGCATTACTTTTAAAGAATCTGGGTCTGAAGAAAATAGCATTAGATTGAATGACATGCCCATCAGTGAAAACACTGAGTGTGCCATCTTCAACCAGAGGTGGGTTAAAACTCTGCTGAGCTGCACTTTTATCTTTTAGCATTGCTTTGAGACTTTGCAGTAGCCTAGAAATCTAGACGTACCCTAGCAGCAGCAAATTTTATGTGCAGCCAGGGGGTCTAGGCACTCTCCGTTGGCTTGCGAGCTGGAAAAAACAATTTCTAGTAAGGCCTATCACATCGTGTATAGAGTCGGTGGGCGGGGCTTATGGCTGCTGCTGCTAGGAACAGTGGTCTTCTGGAAGACTTGGAGTTAAGCTTTTCTTTGAGAAAAGAACAAAGAACGGCACTGAAATCATTCTTATAAAAGGAAGATGTGTTCAGAGTTTTGCCGACCGGATACGGCAAAAGTTTAATCTACTAACTAGCTCAAAATTGCCACTAGGTAAAATCAGAGTATAGTTTCTGCTCTATTAGGGCTACTGTGTGACTTAAGTTGTGATGTTGTAGCATGTACGGTTAATTTGTTATGAGTTTAGGATATTAGATGGCTGATGTAGCATCAGGACAATTAGCACACAAATCACACTGATTATGTTTGGCATATGACTGGACTTGTGTGCAAAAAGTTTTCATGCATGGGAACATGGATTTCTTAGGAAGATGAAGAATAATAATTATACAGGCAATAACAACAGGGTCCGCGGCAGCTTTGCTTGCCTAATAAGAAAATTGTCCATATATGGCATTCTGCATGAGGCCCGTTGTGTATTTTAAAGGTGTATTCAGTGCAGTGTGGATTGCAGGAGCAACCATATAAGTCAAAGAGTGATGCCGTCCAGTTAGGATAAAAGAAGGAACAGGCGTACTGTCAAAGCAATGAGTTTTCAGTCGTATATTTAACTCCCCTAATGTCTGACATCATCTTGATCATATAAAGATACAGCCGGATGCAGATACAGAGCACTGAACTGGACTAAAGCCTATTTAAAAAAAAAATGTGTCCTCACCACTATCACAATGCTGAACAAACTATAATACTATAACCACCATCTCAGTTGCCTTGCAAAGTTCGCACATCTGATATGTCTATATATGGGTGTCTTAATGTGATGTTTTTGTATATGTGTTATATGTTTTATGTGTTCTATATGTGGTGCTGTGCTATGGAAAAAAGAGGAAGATGTGTGGAAATGATTATCCCTATGGGACAATAAAGACTATCTATCTATCTATCTATCTATCTATATTGTTTTCATCATCAGTTTGAATTTCTCACCTTTGATTAAAGGGGTGATAGAATGATTATATAGGGTATTTCACACTGTTCCTTATGGTCTCCTAATGGGGTATGTAACATTGGTTGGGCTGAAAATGGCCTGGTTGATATTTTACTGGCCCTTATGCATCCCTGTGTTTTGGCCCTATTTGTAACAAGAGATTTTCTTCCAAATATGGTATGGTCATGAATATTTAGATGAGCTGCGCGCTGATTGGTTGAGCGACTTGCCATACGCACACATTAGAGACGCACGCTGATTGGTTGAGCGAATCCCCAATACACATACATTAGAGAAGCGAAAGAATCTCATATTCCAGACACTGCAATGTTTCCTTACCAAATTCACTTCTGAGACTTTTTTATGTGAGAAATCAACTATATAAAGCTCAAATATATGGGCCGTTTTACGAAAATTGATGGCTAGCTTGCGTGGGTATGAACTGCCGTGGGTTGCCAGCCGTAACGGAGCTCAATCGAGCTCACAGCAGGCCGGGGTCTGTGAAGGAAGGCAGGCCGGGCGGCGAGGCAGCTACACAGGCAGCAACGATGCTGAACTCCGACACACAGTCGGACAAAATTTGCAATTAGACATACATTTTTGTAAAACGGCCCATATTTGAGCTTTACATAGATGATTTCTCGCATAAAAAAGTTTCAGAAGTGAATTTTGTAATGGAATAGCAGAGATCTGCGTGATCTAGATTCAGAAGACTACCTGATCTCAGGTCAGTTGTGTAGCCTATGTAAATGTTGGGGCGACTGTTCTCTTAATACACCCACGGCTGTGACAAAGGTTCTGGATTTTGAGATGCTTGCGTAAGCAACTCAGCTTTGTTGAGATTCGCCCGTTTTCAGCGGCAGTTTCAAAATATGAGATTTTCATAGTAAAGGGGTGTCAATGGGATTTTGAGCTTCTATGTATGTCCCATTTACCCACTGAACTGTCGTTATTCAACTATGACAGGGTAAAATCGGTTTTGCATTCTATCACCCCTTTAACAGATTGGCGTCCATCTTTGAAGTTCTAAGAATAACCCATAGAGTGGTAATTCTTTATGGACACACAGCTGGATCCATGTCCACATCCAGGTTCAGGAGAGTCTGGTGTCTTATGGCACCTGATAGACAGAAATTAATTAAAGCGCCCATATTTAGAAACTTGCCCGTATAATAAAAACATTTCTGTCTATTCTATGTATCTGTGTGTACCTTCTTATATGAACTTTTGTACTCTAAAGAATTGAAAAAAGATAACAACATGTTTCCTCAAAGTGCTCTTGCATCATGATGCGCACACCTCCACGTATAAAGGGGATACAAATCCGGAACGTGATTGGTTATGATCGCCACAGCTTCTATGATGTAGCTTTCTTACGCCACCCCATGCTCGGTGCAGAAATGCGCCACAGCTGCACAAAGGAGTCACCCTGAATAAATGACCCAAAGTGTTTGGCATGCTCCAGATGCACACTAGGACGTGCCCACCAGCTGATTATTCTGTTGGCTATGACACCAGCTGCTGAAAAGACGTTCCTAAGCGCATGCGTGGAACTCTAACTTAGTTACTCTCAGATCAAAAAGTGAAGAGTTTTAAAGTCCCGACACAAACTTCAGACATACACACTTCATGCTCTGGTTAATTTTAAGATTTTGATCTCTTTATCTTTTATGTCTTTTTTCAGACTGGTGGAAAGAAAACATTTATTTTGCCACACTACACGTCTATTTGTGTGTGTAGATTTCTACTAAAATCACAAAAGTTAACGTTAGATAAGGGCTCGTTAGTATATTTAAATGTAAAAGAATTCTTTGGGTTAAAAAGTGTGTTGTTCTTTAGATGATTTCTACTTAAACTAAACTGGAAAAGAGCCATATAAGAGTCACAGTAAAAGCTAACAATCCTTTATATGGGAGAAAAGAAGCTGCGACTCGACGAGGAGCAGAAAAGTGAAACTAAACTGTTGAACAGGTACGGAGCGGCTCCGGGACAGTTTCCTAATAATGTGGGAGGTCTCAATAAGGTCCAGCTGCCGCCTGTTGCCGCTCACGCAACACCCCTTGTTTTCTTTGACTTCGAAATAAAGCCTATTTTCTAAATTTCTTTGCATGAGTGACTACAGGCCCCAGCTGGACCCTTCTCTGGTGGGGAGTGACTCCACTGCTCTCAGATCAGTCTTCACAGCCACACAGGTTACTGCAGGGGGTGCCACAGGCCCAAATATAAGATACAGCAGCTCCAATATGAACAGACAGCATCTTAATGTGTAAAGTAACTAGTAACTAAAGCTGTCAGATGAATGTAGTAAAAACTACAATATTTCTCTCTGAAATGTAGCGGAGTAGAAGTATAAAGTGGCACTTTGGTACAGTACTTGAGTACATAGTAACTTAGTTACATTCCACCACTGCAAAATAGCTTACTGTCATATTTTAGAGACCCCTCAAAATTTCACAAATCATGTTTTCAGGGGAGCTTGTGACATATTAAAGAAGACCTATTAATATTTACTGTTTTCTGGTTCATAATGTATTTTGTGTTGCTACAAGAACATGTGTACATACTTTTATGCTTTTTACTGTGATTTGAACGACAAACATATAAAAGCTTTTACGTTATGAATCACATCATACCTGCTTCCCACTAAAACACCCAAATTAGTCCTATCAAAGAAAGACAAACAAACAGTTTGTAGTTTAGTTTATTATTTGTGCAAAAATAACAACAAAGCAAAACAAACCCAGTTTTGGGATATACATACATTAGTTATAACTGGGAGAAAGTAAACGACTAAATTAAAATGCGTATGAGACCAAAAAAAGGAAAAACATTTGGTAGGAAATGCTTTGAACATCTCAATGAATTAAAATATAATATCTGCTCTACTTCCGTGACTAGATGATAAAAATAAGACATCAACTTACAGCTAACTAACTAATAAAAACATTTAATTAATATCTGTTGAAACCGTCACAGTGAACCAGAGAAGGTGACCAAAACATTTTCCCCGCAGCAGAACACAAAAGGTTTAACAGCCTATATTTAGGTTTAATTGAGACGCCCTCTAGTGGCCATAGTAGTTCTTATGGGAACAAAGCAGGAAGTAAGGTAAGGAAGTATAAGAGCACCAAATGAGGCAACAAACGGAGCTACGTCTCGTTCTGCTTCACGTGGTAACCTTCAGGAGGTGAAGTAACATCTGATTTGAACCCAAACATCCGTCTATTTATCAACTTAACTCAGTAGTTTTGGTGTCTAAACCTAACCAAACTGGGACCGTTTCACAACGTTAACCACGTGTTTAAAACCGCAACCGTTAACTTCTCTGGTTTAAATATGAGGAAGTATTTCCTGCCACCACTAGGGGGCGCTAGTTTATGAAACCCTCCTGTGGGTCTCTTTGACGATAGAAATAAATGACAGATGTCATTGTCTGGTTGATATTCATACAGCACATCTCAAACATGGAGACAATTACAGGCAAAGAAAACATTAAAACTTTTTAAACAATACGCAATAAAACCAGAATGAAATCAATTAAGATCAAGACAAAATTCAAGGATATGTTAGCATATGCTATCATGGATTAACATGTTAGCATATGTTAAGTTAGAATATATAAGCATGTGTTATAAGATAAGATAAGATATAATATAAGATATACTTTATTGTCCCCAAAGGGAAATTTGTTTTGGACTCTGTCCATTCCGCAGCTTTACAAAGACAACACAAAATACAGACTCATAACTCAATAACTCTCAACCCATACTCTCATACAACACAAAGATGCTTCCATATAGTAAGGACATTAAATACTCCTTTCATTTTCATTTTTTAATTAAACAACCCTGTTGGCTGCATTCTCCGCAATAAGTGTAGCACAGCCCTTGCACAATAAGATATTGCACAACTAACATATTGCCCAACCCCAATAGCCTACATGTTGCTCAAATGACACAATTTACACAATGTACTGACATAATGCACAACCCAAATAGCCCATGTACTGCACAACTAACATATTGTGCAACCCCAATTGCCTACGTATCGCACAAATGACATAATGCACAACCCAAATACCTTACGTATTGCACAACTAACATATTGCACAAGCACTATAGTCTACGTATTTCACAAATGACCTAATGCACAACCCAAACACCTTACGTATTGCACCACTAACATATTGCATAACCCTAATAACCTACTTATTGCACAATGACATAGTGCACAACCCAGCCAGCCTACATGTTAGTGATGATAAGCTTAATGGATATAGGCACAAATGAGTGTTTATATCGGTTTAGCCTACATTTAGGAACCCTTAATCTTCTACCAAAGGGTAAAAGCTGAAATTATGGGTGAAGTATGTGGGTCGGATTGGAAACTATTTTTTGTGCCTGTCTGATAACCGACTGCTCATAAATTGTCTGGGGGGACAGATGGTTTTTGACCCCCATAATCTTCATAGCTGTCTGTACCTGACGGGCGATCTGTGATTTGGACTGTACTGTCAGGTTACCATACCAGGCTGTGATACCATATTTTAGAACACTCTCTAGTTCATAGCTCTAAGTGTTAGTATGTTAACATATACTAGTATGTTGGCATATGATAGCTACCTTTCTACTAACACAGATAACCTTTTTTACTGACACAGAAAACCCAGTAGAACCGTCACATCCGCATATGCTAGCTTGTTGGCATATGTAAAAATATGTTAGCATATGCTATAATGGGTTAGCATTGATGAATATTTACTACATATGCCCAGTGTGTGTGAATGGTCATGTGATATGTGTTGTCAAACGTGTAATTATGCACAAAGATTGGTTCTGCTACTGGATATAAAACTATTGTTTGCGTAGAGATCGCTTCTGTCTCCAAATGCTGCTTAAAAATCAAAACGTAGCAGTGTGAATGTAGCCTGAGTCCAGTTTTCTATTTCTCACTGATAGTATTGTTTTCCAGACTGCTGACATCTTTGTATTCCACTCTGCAACAATGCACAGAGGCCCAAATCTTGCCTAGGGCCCCTTTCTTCATGAAAATATACAGAACCAAGTCTGCAAGAGGATTCAAATTAAGAAACACTGTAGACAGGTAGAAGAGAGTATTAGTTAGTTATTTGTCGCTTGTGTATCTCACTACCATTATCAAAATGATGTTGGGCAGGAATAGCAGCGTGTAAATTAACAGCACCAGAAACAAAGTTCCTACAATTCGTCGTCTTTCGTCAGGCGGGATCGAGGCGGTGGCAGACAGGACTTTAAGAGTCGCACAGCAGAAGAATATGAGCAGTGGGAAAGGAAGGAGCAAAAAGACAACTGCAATGATTTGTGGGATGTCAAAATTACTACCGAAAAATATAGTGAAAAGCTAGAGAGAAGGAAGTGCCCAGGCCACCACACAGATCACCACAGTGGACTTGATGGTTCGTCTGCAGTGATACCACAGTGGGAAGACGATCAGCAAATACCTGAAATACAAGATAAACAGCTTCAGATTTCAATAATCCAACAGTCAGACACAGAAGGAGCTACACGTGCTGGATCAAAGGATTCTCATGAACGAGTTTTTACTGTATGACTGTGGACTTTAGGAGAAGTCCCCCCCCCCCACACTCCCTCCCTAACCATCCAGAACGACAAAGTATCCACTGTGGATTCCTTTAAGTTCCTGGGATCAACCATTTCACAGGACCTAAAATGGTCTCCCCACATTGACTCTGCCCAGAAAAAGGCCCAGCAGAGGTTATACTTCCTGTGACAGCTAAGGAAGTTTAATCTGCCTAAGGAGCCGCTGACCACTTTCTACTCAGCCATCATTCAGTCTGTCATCTGCACCTCCATCACTGCCTGGTTTGGGTCAGCCACCAAACGGGACAAGGCCAGACTGCAACGGACAATTAGGGCTGCAGATAGGATCATTGGAGCTGACCTTCCCTCCATCCAGGACTAGTAGGGTCCAGGGTCAGGAAATGGGCAGCAAAAATCCCTGGAGACCCCACACATCCTGGTCACAAACCTCTTTCCCTCTGGTATGAGATCCAGAGCTCTGTTCGCCAAAACCAGCTGTCACAAAGACAGTTTCTTTCCCCAAGCAGTCACTCTCTTGAATGCTCAGAAATAGCCCCCACCCTTACACTGAACAATTACAACATTGTTATTATTATATTATGATTGCACTGAACCGCATTGCACTATATTTATATTTAAATCTTAAATGTGGACTACACTGATATTGCACTATTCCTTCCCTCTCTTCAATTGTTATTGTATATTTTTTGTAAATTTGTAAATTCTATTGTATTGTGTATTGTTATACTGCATACTTAACAGTATTTTTTATTTATTTCTTATTGTCCTTTCTGTTTTTATTCTTTATATGTTAAGTGAGTGTTGTACTTTGAGAGCAAAGATTAACCAGAGTCAAATTCCTTGTTTGTTTACGCAAACCTGGCCAATAGAGCTGATTCTGATTCTGTTGATATTGTACAAAAATGCATGCACAACAATTCCTGTGATATGAGACATATACCTTTCCATTGCTATGAACACCATGAAGCCAACACTGGTCATCAGACTGTAGCTGTAAATACTATTGTAGATAATGTACATTATCGTGTTCTTAGGTTGTGCCACGTCCCAGATCATGCAGCAGAGCTGGATGAGGTCGGAAATCAGAAGGTTGATGACGTAGATGGGAACAACGTGATCATTTCGTACCTGCAGGAAAGTAAATCAAAGAAAATCTGAACTCAAACTCTTTTTTGCTGTCAGACACACATTCTCATAAGCACAACTTGTCAAATGCTGACACTTGGTCAGCACCCAGAAAGTTTAACCTTTCAAGGTGCAGGGTAAAACCACTTACAGTTAGGGAAAGATCATGGATGGGGCTACAAACTGTATGTTTAAGTGACACACAGGAAAAGAATGGGACAGTTGGGGTTAGGAAAAGATTGTGGGTTGGGTTACAAAATTTATGTTTAGGTAAGACAAGGGACAGTTAGGGTTAGGAAAAGATTGTGGATGGGGTTACAAAATGTACGTAAGTGAACCCCCTGGACAACAAGAGGACACAACCTTGGAAACTTGGCGCCTGACCCAGATTCTATACACACATATAGTAAATAAATAAATATCATTCCTAATTTTCATACCAGAGAGTAGAGAGAGTAGATGGCGATGATGGTCAAAGGAAGGCCGATGGAAATGATGATGTACGTCACCACATATGTGATGAATCCAGCTTCAGTGTCATCGAGGTAGCCGAAGGTGCTGTTGGTGAGATTACTGGAGCCTGAGGTAAATATGCTGGTGTAAATATCAGAGCTTTGAGGGTTGATGTCTAAAGGAATGCCTAAAGGGTCACTGATCTCTGATGGATATAGATTTGGAATGCTGTTGTTTGTGAAGTTGTCCTGTGAAGTGATGCTGGTAAAGATGCTGTTGTCCTGTATAGTGTTGTTGACGTCCATTCTTCAGAGGGTTAACCTGTAGGTAAGGAGATCAGGTTATAGAAAGGACATTTCGAATTTAAATTATTTTGAATAAATCAACATTTTAGCATGAACATGTTCCAGGGACCTTTGTTTGAGCAGATTTGTAGTTTTATCATTGTTTTGCATCTTTTGGGTGATAGTTTTGAGTCTATTTTAATGGTTGTTTTGCTTGTCTTTGTAGTTTTTTCATTAACTGTTGTCGTTGCATGACGGTTACCTTTTATCTGCTAACCCTAAACTGTCCAGACCGTCACCTCAAACCTCACCGTGTATCGTTGGATATCATAGGAACTGTTCATGAGACAACTTATTTGCATAAACAGGTATATATATTCTTTGAAATTTCCGTGACTGCCGTTGCTTATGTGAAAGTTGAGTTAAGTGGTCTTTACAGTTACAATTAGCCAACAAATAGTGACTGACCTACAACGACAACAGCTAAGTTTAGACACCAAAACGACTACCGTTAGTTAAGATCACAAAAAAGTGAAAGGGGAGATATTTCCTGCCAACTGGCCGATCTTCTTCACAACATCGGCCATCGGACATAAGATCAACGAAGCATCTTAGAACATGGAGGAAGGACACATGACTGTAAAGACAATTTGACATTTTAAAAAGTGACTGTATGATTAAAGTGAGAAGTGTATTTATTGAACTTTGCTCTGTTGTGCTAAGATTTACTGTTGGAGTTCAGCAACTTGATAGAGGTTGGAATAAACAATATCTTAAGTCTGTATGTTTTACATCTTGGCACACTAAATATTCTCCCTGATGGCAGAATTTCATATTCAGGAAAGAGAGGGTGTTGAGAGTCTGCAGTGAGCATGAGCCCAGGTCGCTACTGAGCCGCGCACCCGGAAGACACTGTAGGTGTAGATTATCATCCATGTTTGCAGAGGATGGAGCATCTGAAAACTCTTTCAGCTCGGCTCGCAGCTTTTCAAAGGTATACTTTAAAACATTACTGTTTTTACTATTTTTCTTATAAAGACAGCCTATTCAGCAAGAATAAAAGAACTGCAAACAGTCATAGAAATTGTTATGGCTGCTTCCGGCACCCTCATGTGTGTGTTTAACTGATTGTGTTTTATCTGAGATGCAAAGCAGGCTGTGCCATCCCATGCTGAGGATTAGTTGGCTAAGGGAAGTTCGCCCAGTTCCTGGGGTTCCCTGAGAAGGTGAAGCTGATTGGTGCCACCACTGCCCCAATCGAGGAGCTCCGGTGAAGTCCGCCTTTGGCTTAAATAGCCTGCTTGACTGGCAGTTCAAGGCAGCTGTCAGAACAGATTAGTTTGCCTCATTGTATGTCTGTGTGAGGAAATGGGCCAGGGGTTTGAGCTTTAATAACTGACATCACTCTTGCACTTAACAGGTTTGTCTTGTATAATTACACTAGGTTAAGGATGCTGTGCGCATTGTGTTTTTGTTTTGCAAAGTTTTTTAGTTAAAGAGAATTATAGTTTATCCTTTTGTTTTCTTATAGCTGTAGTAGTAGTCTTCCTTTTAAGGATCTACTTTTGTTATTTTCTTTGTTGATTTCCACAGCACCCATTGGCCCATTTTTCTGTTGTGAGTTATTTTATTTTTATTTGTTTATTTGGTAGGGACCATGCATATTTATGAACATTGTTGTATAAAAACACCATGTAAATATGCAAGAATTAGTAAAAATAACTACTTTTCCTCTGCAGTCCCTAGGCAGGTGACATAGGACTAACATCGAGACAGCCAGCAATCATACAGCACTCATTCACTATACATTAAAAGGCACATAATGGTGACATATACATTGACAAAACAAAAATACATGATGACAAAGACATTATTCATCAACCTCTATACTGCATTCAGTTTACCAGTGAAAGTGTATGGATGATGAAATTAAATGTGTGACAGTTAAAAGTGAGTGCATCTCAAAATTTTCTAGAAGCCACTGTTTTAAGTGAGTTTTAAAGGTATTGAATGTAGGACACTCTGTTATTGGGAGGGGCAAGCTATTCCAGAGTTTACCTCCTATTACTGACAATACGTTTTGTCCAAAAGTGGGTCGTCTAAATGGTATCATACAGTCCCCTTTTATAGAGGCCCGTGTACTACCTCCGCTTTCAAGTCTTTGGAAAAAGCAATGCAGCAGACGGGGGCGGGGGGCAAGATTATGTAACACTTCATATACACTGTAAACCCGAACGTTCAAAGTAATTAAATAGATTAAGTAGTGTATACTCAAAGTTTTAGAACAAGTTCTACTAACTTAATTTTGTCAAGTTGGTGTAACATGTTCTTCCTTTTTGAGTATTGTTAACTAATATTTTTTGATTAAATGGAACTATTTTGTGTATAAGTAAGCATAACTTAAAAACATAACTTAAGTACAATGTAGTAGAATTGAGTAATAACATACTAAGAATGATAAAGTCCTGTTATTTCTATTGTTTAAAATAGGGATGATTTAAAAATAAACTGAATTTATATAGCACATGTTAAAATACAATAAAATCTCAAAGTGCTTTACCAAATAAGTAAAATCGATCATAATAAATAAATTGCAATAGCAAATGGTCTGAAATGCATTAGACATTAGTGGAGGACAAAATGTTTTTATTTTATTTATTTTTTGCTTCATCAGTTTAATGTAGCCTATATATTCTTTTTATTTTATTTTAAGCAGCTGCAGGGATAATTTTGTATGGAGAGTTAATCTCTGATTCAACCTGCGAAGCAGAAGGTGGTGGTTTAATTTGCACACTACACTGATTCCTTACCGCTTTTTGGAAAAACACAGAAGAAGAAAAGTTTGAACAACGCCGAGCGGGGGGAAGCAGCAGACAGTAGGGTTGCAGAAACTACCCACGCAGCAGCAATCAGGCTCACTGGACTTACTGTAAGTTTTGAATGTTAATATTCATTCGCTTTACTTCTTTTATACATTTTGTATGTGTTTGTCTCAGAGAGCGGGACCTTCTCCAAGCCCCCGCCTTCACTGGCTTATCACGGGAGTCTTGTAGGGATTGGCAACTTGTCAGATATAGGTTAGCGCTAAAGAGCTAGCTAGCCACTTAGCGCGACCAATAACGTTACCAGAGACTATTTAGAAGGACTTTGACGTTACGACACTCCAGCAGCACAACTAGCGACCTAGCTACCACTAACCGACTCCTTGAAGAATTTGACGACGGATGAATCTAGTAATCACACGCTCATTCCCCGCTTAAAGGTGGTGTTAGAAAATTAGTTGTTAGTAGAAGCACTAACAGACACTTCCATATGCGATAGTTAGTTTTTGTTGCTGGAAACTTTCAATAGTGCACAAAAGAGCATAAACGCCTCAAACTGAGTTCCTACACTGCAAGTCCGGGCCTTCTGTGTAGCTTCTAGGGACGCTTAGTTTTAAATTCTTTGTGAGCAGACTGAGACACGGAGATTGCTGTTAACAGAACGAAACAACTGCCCGTGCCTGCCTACTTGTGTTGCCTCGGTTTTAAAACAAACGACCCTGCTGGAGGCAAGCGCCCTTTCATGACAAAGATGAATAAAGTAAAAACCCTTAACAGTAAAGCTTTGGTTTGTAGAAATGGTATTATTGTTGATTAACCATGCACTAAGGTTCAAGTGTGGCTGCTTTTCTTTACAGTAATGTTAATTTTGCTTGATGGCTTTAGTAACTTGACACTTATGGGGATTAAAATGAAAAGATCATTAACAGGGAACATTTATAAATGGAAGTATTTATAATTTGACACTCTTTGAATCTTTTAATTGTTCAGTTTCAGATCAGTTTATGCCTTTGCATCTTGCTGTTCCAGTTTCAAGAAGTTAAGGAAGATAACTGGAGATGTGATAACGATACCAGGTAATCCAATGAATGTGAATTCTTCTATCACCCCTCCCCGCCCTCTAAATACCAATAACTTGAATTGTTGTTTTTTTCTCAGACAAGGTTTTAGTGTGGTAACCCCAAATCATACGCGACCCCACATACACACATCATTGTTTTTTTTACTTGCCTGTTTGATCAAAATAAAGTGTTTTGCTGTATTTAAGTCAACAAATAATGAATGTGTTCTGTCTACGCGAATACTACTAATCATATTTTACTTAACTTTGTATTTGCTTGCAAAAATTGTTGAAGAAGACTGAGAAGAAACTGACCCTCATTAGAAAGATGATGGAGACCACATTTCCCTACGCCGACAGACCATAGTGATGTCCTGCCCACCAGTGAACGACCTTCTGGACCTCTGGCTTGCTCTTAAAATAGAGTCTGAGGTAATATGGATCAGCTCTCTCTTTTTAAAGTGAAAATTGTGATTCTTACTCATTTGGCTGATATTTTTGCTTTATGAATGTGTGCAAGATTCTTCAAATTGAACTGTTTTTTTAATAAGTGTTGTTGCTGTATTCTCCTCTGGCTGTTATTTCTATGTAGTTGTATGCAGAGTTCCAGCGGATTACAAATCAGAACCTGCCCAACACGTGCTATGCTGAGCTTGACCGCTATCTTCCTCAACTGATGACCTTATTCAGACGGAAGGCATCATCAAAACTGGGAAGACAGCAGATGCTCTGGCTGAAATTTTAAAAATCCATGATGAACAGGTAAATAGATTTTTACACATTTCATAGGTTGAACCAGTAGAACATTGAACAGGTTCAATGATTGAAATGAGCTTTTGACTTTTGCAATTAGTCCACTTTGTTTGCCATTTGTCTGATTGCATTAAAGATGTTAACAGGTTATTTGTGGACATATGTTCTGTTTGGACTGTTTAAAATCAGCTTTATGTAAACTCTTCAGTATATGCAATTCTGTTTTTATCTGAATAGGAAATCCATGACATACACACCAAGCGCACTACTGTTCTCCACGTCCTTCCTGTGTATCTGCGAGAGGACGTCTCTGGATGTTTAAGAACCTGCACAGTGAGTCTCCTTAAGTCACTAACAGATTCTGCTGTGTATTATCTAACCCGTAAATATTAACATTTTATTCAATGTTCAGTAAAACATTTTCTCTGTAAATGTCCTTGGTTTCAGTCAGCACTTAGATTCTCTGGTATTTTGGCTGATTCATGTGTGCAGAACATGGATCTTATGTTTTTCAACTCTTACAATGAGACCCGGGTCTCTTTTGTAAAAGTGGTATTGGATTTCAATGGGACTTGGTTAAGGAAAGACAAATTATGTCATCTGTTCTGTTCCATGTGTTAGTTTGTGATTAGTATCTCTTTTTCATTCATTCAGGATGAGTCTGATGAGCCAGAGCTTGATGGTGTTGCAGTGGGCCTCATTACTTTCATCGGTGACCATGACGCAAGTCCAGTTCACTACCGCCCTGTGAGAATCACTGTCGTCCATTGAAAGTGATGCCGTGGTCAGCCTTCCCAGACTTGGCGATGCCTTCCTGGTAATCTGTGGAGTGATCTATGCACTACACCTCAGCTATCCCAAAGCACTGACCAACACTTTTGAATTCACTCTAAAGATTTAACTTGGTCTAGAAAGTGGTAAACTATCCCCGAGGTTGCAGACCCTCAAGAATGAATTAATGATGTAGAAACTCATCTGAAAAAAGGCTGCAGGGTAAAGCATTATAAAAGCGCTAGTTCAAAGTTATCTCCTTTTGTCTAAATAATGCCTCAAAAAGTTACTGCACTACTGCAGGTGTTCAGCCAATAGGCCCAAACTACTCAATATGCCTTTGTTCTTATTAATATAATGCAAAAGTAACGCTAATGTTTTGTATGTTTTAATGTTTTTCTTAACCATTGTGGGCTGCGCAAGATGACTCACATTTCACTGTGCATTTGATATGGTTTGTAAAACCATTTACATTTTAGAGTTTTAAGTGAAAATGTTCTTAAACTCTATAGAATATTTGAAATTTCATCCAAATTGCTGCCCTGTCGCCTTTACTCAGGAATTAGCAAGGAAGCCAAAAGCAGTGTTTTTCTTTTATAGCTGTAACGAACGATAACTTCATTTTGGTATTATTGTTTTTGATTACTCCGATTATTTTCCTGACTATCTGATTAGTTGTCTGGTCAATATCAGAAATGTGTGGTAAATATTTATTTCCTAGGGCCTTAAAGAAACATGCCTACCGTATTTTCCGGACTATAAGTCGCCCGAGTATAAGTCGCATCAGTCAAAAATGCGTCATGAAGAGGAAAAAACATATATAAATCGCACCGGACTATAAGTCGCATTTATTTAGAAATGTATTTCACAAAATCCAAAACTACACAATAGCACCCAGAACAACAGGCTGAATACGGTAGGTGTCCGGTATGTTAACGTAACACATTAACAGTTATTAAACTATACAATAGCACACAGAACAACTACCAGGGGCGTATGCAGGGAGCGGCTAACTGCACCGTTGACAAGCCTCTCCCAGCAGCACGTTGTTCAAGCACCCATGTGTGACTCGTTCCTCCAGCTCTGGCCATCTTGCTTTCAGCCCGCGGATAGCCGATTAGCTTTTGTTTTCTTCATTGCATAAGAGTCACCTTTTCGCCAGTCCCTCACAAGTTTCTCCCTTTGTTTCAAACTTTCTTTCTGCTGCTTCGATTACGGTTTCGCGCTGCATATTTTACTACCTGCAGTTTATCTCTTTCTTTCTCAGTTGTCTTTAGGAGCAGCATTCTAGTTGTCACAAGCATAGAGCGCCTTGCGGCTGTAGATGGTAATGTGTTCAGTATGAATTAACATTTAAAAACATGTTAAATTATATATATTTTGATATACAAGTCGCACAAGTCACAGGACCAGCCAAAGTAGGAAAAAAAGTGCGAATTTATAGTCCGGAAAAATACGGTACTTATTGGGATTTATTCACAGTATCCCCCAGAGTTAGATAAGTCCATACATACGCTTCTCATCTCTGTGCGTGTCGTATCTCTGTCTGACGCACCCATGCCTAGCTTAGCACAGATCCTGGAGGTATCTGGCTCCATCTATGCTCCTAATTAGTGACAAAATAACGCCAACATTTTCCTATTTACATGTTGTGATTTGTACAACATGTGCTAAGCTAGGCTTGCAGTGGGTGCGCCAGACAGAGTTACAACACACACTGAGATGAGAAGGGTATTTATGGACTTCTCTAACTCTGGAGGATACGGTGAATAAGACAAAGTCCCATTAAGTCGTCGTGGTTCGTTTTAAGTGACCAGGAACACATTTGGAAGGATAGGATCAGAGAATTTTGAGTTTTTCTTCTTAAAAAATCTCTCAAATGTATTTATTTATTTAATATACAATTAAAGTATATAAGTATATTTTAAAAATTATTTTTATTTTAATTTATAAATGTTTTTCTATTTAATTTTAACATGTAACTGTTCAAAAGCAGACGTTCACGACTTTAAGATATATTAAGTTAGTTAAACTTAATGTAAGTGAGGCAATCGGTTGCCTAAAAATTTTGTTTTGAATCACATGTTTTTAAGTAAACAAACTCAACATATTTGACTAATGTGTACTTAAAACAATGACAAAACAAACTAATAAACATTGAGTTTTATTAACATAAAAATTGTGTGGTTGTGTACTTATTTTTTAAGTTCTGTGAACTTATTCCTGTGGTTTGAAAACTCAAAACTGTAAGTCATAATAACTGAAAATAATTGAGTTCCCTTAACAGAAAACTAAGTCATATTAACTGCAAATATTTGAGTTGAGCTAAATGAGCACTTTTAATTTAACTGTTATCAAAAGGTACAAGTAGCAATTCAACCAACCTTTTAAGTTCGGAAAATTTTGACTTTTAAGTTAATCAACTTAAAAAAAGTGAGGCAACTGATTGCCTCACTTTTTTTGAGTTCTGGTAACTTATTCGGGTTTACAGTGTACCAAATAAGCATACTTGAAATGTTTAAAATTTTTAAAGCTTAAAATGTTTTGTCTCTCTAAGATATCGCAATGGTGAAATGACAATGCCAATACCAATTACATCTGGTTTATGTTTATGTCCTGATACCCCTAGCACTATGGGATGCAACATGGAATGGAAACTGTAATGGGCAGACAGCTTTGGGTGTTTCATTTGGGTTTTTCACTCATTTTCATTTTTAAGTTTGAGTTTTAAAAACTATTCCAAAAAGAAATCAAAAAACACATTGTGAAAAAATATGAATTAAAGAAGAAAATCACATAATAAATCAATCAATATAATAATGAATATGTGTCAATCACAAGTGTCAATAAATAAGAAAGTACGTTTGTTTACACCTGTAAACCTGAATAAGTAAGCAGTACTCTGTAAACGTCTGAGGTTGTTAAATATTTAGAGTAACGTGAAATAAGAGAATAATGTGCATTTTCTTGGTTTACCGTTAAATTAAAATGCTAATTAAACCAACTCAAATATTATCAGTATATGCAACTCAAAAATATTAAAATTAACATAACTGAATAATTTTAAGTATAAAAACTCAGTATTTCATGTTCACTAAACTTCATATGAATCAAAAAATAAGAGTTAACTAAATTCACAAGATAGTATATGTAACTGGCACTCAACATTTTTAAGTAAATAGAACTTCTGAAGCTGACATTACTTATTCCAATTAATTAATTTGACATTTGGGTTTACAGTGCAGGGATTTCCATTTCAAGGTTTCTAGCACCCAAGCTGAATGAATGTAACAAAAATACTTTTTTATCAGATCTAATGACTCTAGTTCTTTATCTATTATCTGCTCTAGTTTTTCCATTGTTTTAGACACAGATATGGTGATAACAACGGTCAAAAACTATGTGAAAAAGTGATGCAACTAGATGCACTTTGGGCATTAAATTGTTTAGGGCCGGCTCTGTTTTAAACGCACCGCGGCTTTAAAGAAGTCCAAGATAAAGACAGGAAATGTCAAACATGTTACAGCCGTCCCCGGTCTCCCCTACTCACCGTTTTTTTCCCGATCACCGTGGCGATGCCTTTGTTTCCAGCGTTATTCAACAAACCGTTGTCTGCCACTAGGAGACCCCTTTCTGACTGATCAGGTGTCTGCACTAGACGCCTCTCTGACTGATCAGGTGTGTCTGCAGGAGACCCCTCTCTGACTGATCAGGTGTTTCTACAGTAATTGTCTCTCTAATTGATCAGGTGTGTCTGCAGGGCAGACCTGTCCCGCCGGTTGGACACCTCCTGCAGCCAGAACACGTCATGTTTCAAACGTCAACACGCAAAAGGGAGTCTGGAGCTTGTTATTTAGGTCACTGATTCTCAAATGGGGGTAGGCGTACCCCTAGGGTACTTTGGAGGAATGCAGGAGGTATGTGAGATTTTTGCAAAAAGCTAATTTCAAAATATGCCATGCATAATTCATAAAATAATTGTACTATAATTATCAATGAATTAAGTGAAATATTCTTTATATTTAAATGTTTTTGAGTTACATGGATATACATTATGGATAAATCTTGGATGTAAGAGTTTGGATTTATTGCTCAACGACCCCAAAAAAGGCATAACTTCCAGGCTGGATAGAAAATCCCCTGTAAAGACTAGAAAGATACCAAAGACACCCCGTGATGGCTAACTCCTTAGCTTTTAGCTGCAGAAATCGGTAAGATTCTATATTTTACGGCTGTTAAATGACTTAAATATGAATCAGAGGTGTTGTTTTCAATCGTATACGATCGTTTAGGTCCCTGAGGGTTTTAAAAAAAATTAAGTTAGTAAGTAAGTAAAAAAAGTAAGAATTAAAGAAGAAAATGACATATAGGAATGTCAATAAAGAAGTAGTTTTGTTTACACTGTAAACCCGAATAAGTAAGAAGTACTCACTAAGGAGTAATGTGAACTTGCATTTTCTTGGTTTACTGTTACAGTTTTTTCCAACTGTTTACACACAAAATCTTTTCATGTCACATGATTTTTGAAACTCACACTCAAAGTGCAAAACTACCCAGCAAATCTCCAAAATCATAAGCTATTTCTCAGCCTTTCACTCAGTTTTCAATTGCATAAAACACTTTTTTCAAAACATTACACACAATTCTCTACCTAAGACACAAAAATCTAACAGGAAGTGACTTGCTTTCCTTTTCTAAACACAACCAATCAAAATGCTACACTTATTTACCTGGTTAGTTACATAACTGAACACTAACCAGTCACTGCTTTAGTATAGACCTATACAGAGGTCAAAGGTCAGATTACCTGTTTTGAACAATGGATGCCAACAATAGACAGAGAGCAAGGGGAGGAGGAGGGAGAGTCTTTTCTACCAACATTTTTTCATGCTGGTCAGGGGTTGCTTGGCTTAAAAACAATTCATATGGCCGGCTTGGTTCAGTGGGTAGAGCAGGTGCACATATACTGAGAGGTTTATGCCTTGATGCAGAGGTCCAGGGTTTGAATCTGACCTTTGACAATTTCCTGCATGTCTTCCCCCCCTCTCTCTCTCACCTAGCTGTCCTGTCAAATTAAAGGTGGAAAAGACCCCAAAAAAAATAATCTTGAAAAAAACACAATTCAAAGGTGGAACATTATTGAAAAAAGTTTGAGAACCATTGCTCTAGATCAAACCAGGCCGTTAGAAGAATTGACAAGTTTTAAATAGTAGAAAGGTCTAGGGCACTCTTTGCCTAAAAGTTAAAACACCTTTATTCAGATGGAAGGCTTTTTAACTTTTCCTCCTTGTCCTTTTTTCCTTCTTTCAGTTTTAAGACGGACGCAAAGACCGGGAGAGGAGGAGGAAGTGTTGTGTGTTTATCTACTTTCCCTTGTTCATTCTACAACCAGACTTCTTACTCAATGAGTTTTTGTTGAAAACCCAAAATGTTTGTACTCAAAATGAGTAAAAAAAAGATGAAAAACTACAAAAGACGCAAAAAAAACCCCAAAAAAAACAAAAAAACTGAAGAACAGATGAGTTGTTAAGATATGACTCAAAGTATTTGGATGAGTCAGAACATTTCACCTGACAAGGGATTTCCCTGAGGGGCAGGGACTTACTGTAAATTACAAAAAAACTGACACACACGCCCATTCCAGTAATTCCCCCAAGAGGAAGCATTTAGTGCGACAGTGGCGAGGAAAAACTCCCTTTTACAGAGAAACCTCTGGTGGTGGGGAAATCTTCCGTTCAGGGAGAAACCTTGGACAGACCCAGGTTCTTGGTAGGTGGTGTCTGATGGTGCCTGTTGGGGGTGTGATGAACAGTAGCAATAATAGTCACAACAAAGATAATGGAACTATGACTAGAAATAGTAGTTGTAGTAGTTCATGGCATAGCAGGGTACTGCAGGGCGGTACAGGGTGGAGCAGGGCATAGCAGGACGTAGCAGGGCGTAGCAGGGCACTGCAGGACGTAGCAGGGCGTAGCAGGGCACTGCAGAGCGTAGCAGGGTGTAGCAGGGCACAGTAGAGCGTAGCTGGGTGTAGCAGGGCATAGCAAGGCACTGCAGAGTGTAGCAGGGTATAGCAGGGCATAGCAGGGCGTGGAGCAGGACCGTGGTGATAGCTGCAACCATGATTTAGGTGCAACCCTAATCCAAAGAAAACTGCTGGGCGAAAAAAACAGAAGGACTGCGGGGAATAAGCTCCTCAGAGCTAAGGTAGTAACAAGCATTTCTGGGACATTAAGTCTGTTTGTTTTACATCTCAGCACACAAAATCTCCCCGATGGCAGAAGTTCATATTCAGGGAAGAGAGGGTGTTGAGAGTCTGCAGTGAGCATGAGCCCAGGTCGCTACTGAGTCCCGCACCCGAAAGTCGCTGTAGGTGTAGATTATCATCCATGTTTGCAGAGGACAGAACATCTGACAACTCTTTCAGCTCAGCTCGCAGCTTTCAAAAGTACACTTCAAGACTAAAAGAACTGCAAACAGTCATAAAAATTAAAAATGGAAACTAACGGGCAGACAGCTTTGGGCATTTAATTTGGGTGTTTGAGTTTTGAAAGCAATTTCTAAAAGAAATAAAAAAAACATTTTGTAAAAAAAGAATTAACAAAGAAAATGACATATGAAGAAAGCAGTTTTGTTTACACTGTAATCACGAATAAGTAAGCAGTACTCAGTAATCAGTTGCCACAGTTGAGTTTATAAACTCAAAAGTCTGAGGTTGTTAGATCTTAAATATTTGGATTAATGTGAACTTGAATTTTCTTGGTTTACCGTTAAAGTGCTAATTAAACCAACTCAAATACTATCATTATGTGCAACTCGAAAATATAAAATTAACAAAACTGAATAATCGTAAGTATTAAAACTCAGTATTTCATGTTCACTAAACTTCATGTGAATAAAAAAATAAGAGTTAACTAAACTCAAAAGATAGTATAACTGGCACTCAACAATTCTAAGTAAGTAGAACTTCTGAAGCTGATATTACTTATTCCAATTAATGAATTTGAGCATTTGGGTTTACAGTGCAGGGATTTCCATTATAAGGTTTAGGTGCAGCCCCCGAGCTGAATGACTGTAACAAAAATACTTTTTTTTCAGATCTAATGACTCTAGTTCTTTATTATCTGCTTTAGCTTTTCCAACGTTAAATATGAATATAGGTTGAAAAGGATTTGCAAATCGTATTCTGTTTTTATTTACGTTTTACACAATGCTCCAACTTTATTGGAATTGGGTTTATAGTTTAATTACCATCTAGTCAGATTGCGTCAAGTTACAACAGCGGGACGTCCAGCAGTCTTCAGCTAAAGACAGAGTAGACTAGCTGCTCTTTGAGACACTGTGAACACTTCCGGAGAAACAACACCAACGGTATGTTGTAAAGTCCCTCTTACATTTTAATTTGACCATATGGCCTTAGCAATAAACAAGCCATTCTTTGATGTCAACGTCGTTTTGCATTGTTTTTTTAAAAGTAGCGTTCAGGCATTGGTAAAAAAAACAACGAAATCCAACCTTATGCAGGACAGATCGAAACATGACGGTCTTAGTTCTTACATGTTGTCTTTTCCGATGAAGCTTATCGGTAGAATGATACTTCTTTTCGGAGGCTCAACGCGCGCCTGCGAGCACGGTGTGTTGTGGTGTGAGCTAGAGAGTGACAGAAGAGTACTCACCGTACTTCCTTGCAAAAAAGCTTAATCTCACCAAGTATATCCATTGTCAGGGATCTGAGACAATGACACACTGAGCTCCTCTCTCCTCTCTCTTTCCACCTGTGTGCATCCATTTCCCAGAAATGCTTGTTACTAACCTAGCTCTAGGCAGCTTATTCCCCGGAGTCCTTATGTTTTTTTTCGCCCAGCAGTTTTCCTTGGATTAGGGTGTCACCTAAATCATGGTTGCAGCTGTCACCGTGGTCCTGCTCTGCGCCTTGCTATGCCCTGCAGTGCCCTGCTACACCCTGCTATGCTCTGCAGTGCCCTGCTACGTCCTGCTACGTCCTGCTATACTCTGTAACTACTTATGTGACTATTATTGCCACTGTTCATCACATCCCCAACCGGCACCGTCAGACACCGCCTACCAAGAGCCTGGGTCTGTCCAAAGTTTCTCCCTAAAAGGAAGTTTTTCCTCGCCACTGTCACACTAAATGCTTGCTCTTGGGGGAATTACTAGAATCGTTGGGTCTTTGTATATGGTGTATGGTGTAGACCTACTCTCTCTGTAAAGTATCCTAAGATAATTATTGTTATGATTTGATACTATAAATAAAATTGAATTGAATTGAATCAATAAATAATATTTCAGTGAGACACAGGGACTTGTTTTTAGATGATGCATCTTAAATATCTTGTTAAGTGAAAGTCTTGCAAACATCTTGTTTGAGTGATATCTCAGATGAATCAAGCTTTTCTGACATCTAATAAGGTGTTTAAGCTGCTGTGTTATATGTAAAAGATGGATCATCTTGTTTAATGTTTGAAGATCAAACCTTATTTCAAGAAATCTAACCAAGTGAATTTTCCTTGTTCCATTGGCAGATTTTTTTGTACTCATTACAATCAAAAAGAAAACATGATTCACTTTTTTTTCATTCAATTTTTGAAGTGGCCTTTCTTCCAGTGTTCCTGCTTTGCTCCTGTCAAAACTACTACTGCCACTAGAGGGCGTCACCCAAAAATAGGTCAGAATTGATGCTGGAACAAACAACAAACTGTATGTGGGCATTTTACAAGAGAGTACAGTGTAACATGGTTAGCATTACTGCTCTGTTGAACTGCCAATGCCCTCTCCACATGAAGTACATACAGCAATGAGACAAATAAAAGAAGACTTACTTACCCATGTAGAAACACTGGGAGGAGGGCAAACAACCAAATGTGAAACCTATGGGCAATGCATCCATCATACTTAAAGTAGGAAGATGTGATGGGGGGAGTAGGGGTAGATCTGTCACCCAGGACGTCTTGTCAAGCCAGAAACTCAGATCCTGTAGCATTTTTATGAGACTAAAAGACATGTTATCAGCATTCTCTTTATGAGTTGTCTGACTATGCGCAGAGCAAGAGGTTTTGAGGGGGCACATAAGTAAACTGCATGAGATGGTTTATTATTGCATGTTAATATGGATAATAGCAAACATTATGCAATATGCAAATACATTTATTGAGCACGGAATAGGTCTTTGTGTGCTCAAATTAAATTATATTTTGCAAAAATGTAATGTGCTTGCAAAATATAGTTCTCTGTGCTCAAAAACTTCTATTATTCGCTCAGGAATGATATACATAAGAAGTGTAACGCCATTAGGAACAGTTTCAAGTAAAGTACAAGTAGCTCAACATTTGGACTTAAGTACTGGAGTACTGGAGTAAATGTAGTTGGTTACATTCCACCACTGCAAATAGCTAATTGTCAGTGTTATAGAGACTCAGGGGAGCTTGTGACGTATTGAAGGAGACCTATTAATGTTTACTGTTTTCAGGTTCATACTTGTATTTTTTCATTTACCATAATATGTTGTGCTTTTTCCTGGGATTAGATCTGATCCATAACGACATGTAAAAGCTTTTACGTTATGAATCACATCATACCTGCCTCCCACTAAAACACCGAAATTAGTCCTATCAAAGAAAGACAAACAAACAGTTTGTAGTTTAGTTTATTATCTGTACAAAAATAACAACAAAGCAAAACAAACCCAGTTTTTGGACAGACATACATTAGTTAAACACATTAGTTACATTAAATTAAAATGCGTATAAGACCAAAAAAAAGGAAAAACATTTGTTAGGAAACTCTTTGAACATCTCAATGAATTAAAATATAATATCTGCTCTACTTCCGTGACTAGATGATAAAAACGAGACATCAACTTACAGCTAACTAACTAACTAACATTTAATTAATATCTGTTGAAACCAGAGAAGGTGACCAAAACATTTACCTGCAGCAGAACACTAAAGATTTAACAGCCTATATTTAGGTTTCTAGTGGCGGCGCCCTCTAGTGGTCGTAGTAGTTCTGATGGGAGCAACGCAGGAAGTAAGGTGAGGAATTATTACGGCGACAAATGTCCTGGTAAGGAGGAAGGTTGGGCAGTTGATGGGTCAAACAAACACAGGACTTTCACCCAGGGGGTTCATGTCCTGTTTGAAAAGAAAAGGAAACAGAGACGTTTTTTGCCTTTAGGGAACAAACGGAGCTGCGTCACGTTCTGCGTCACATGGTAACCTTCAGGAAGTGAAGTCATGTCTGATTTGAACCCAAACCTCCGTCTTTTTATCAACTTAACTCAGTAGTTTTGGTGTCTAAACCTAACCAAACTGGGACCGTTTCACAACGTTAACCACGTGTTTAAAACTGCAACCGTTACCTTCTCTGGTTTAAATATCTGGACGTATTTCCTGCCGCCACTAGGGGGGGCTAGTTTATGAAACGCTCCTGTGGGTCTCTTTGACGATAGAAATAAATGACAGAAGTCATTGTCTGGTTGATATTTATGCAGCACACCTCAAACATGGAGGCTATTAAAGGCAAAGAAAACTTTAAAACATTTTAAACAATGCGCAACAAAACCAGAATGAAACCAATTAAGATCAAGACAAAATGTTAGCATTTGTCAAGTATATGTTAGCATATGCTATCATGGGTTAAAATGTTAGCATATGTTATGTTAGCATATGTTAGCAAGTGTTAGTATGTTAACATGTGCCAGTATGTTGGCATATGATAGCAACCTTTCTACTAACACAGATAACCTTTTTTACTGACACAGAAAACCCAGTAGAATCTTCACATCAGCATATGCTAGCTTGTTGGCATATGTAAAAATATGTTAGCATGTCAGCATATGCTATAATGGGTTAGCATTAATGAATATTTACTACACATGCCCAGTGCGTGTGAATGGTCATGTGATATGTGTTGTCAAACGGCTATTAGTTATGTTACTGGAGCTAAAACTGTTTCAAAAAGCCGATTAAAAACAAAACGTATGGATGTAGTCTGAGTGCACTTTTCTAGGTTACACTGTTATGGTTGTTGTTGTGTACCTACTGTTGACATCTTTGTCTTCAACTCTGCAGCAACAAACAGAAGCCAAAATCTTGTCTAGGATCCCTTTCTTCATGAAAATATACAGAACCAAGTCTGCAAGAGGATTCAGCTCAAGAAACACAGTAGACAGATAGACGAGAGTATTAGTTTGGGACTTGTCATTTGTGTATCTCTCTACCATTATAAAAATAGCATTGGGAAGGAAAAGCAGCATGTAAATTAGCAGCATCAGGACCAAAGTTCCTACAATTTGTCGTTTTTCCTCAGGCAGGATCGAAACAGAGGCAGACAGGACTTTGAGAGTCGCACAGCAGAAGAATATGAGCAGTGGGAGGGGAAGGAGCAGAAAGACAATGGCGATGATTTGTGGTATAGTAAAATTACCACCAAAAAATAAAGTGAAATGGTAGAGAGCAGGAACGGTCCAGGCCACGACACAGATCACCAAACTGGACTTGATGGTTCGTCTGCAGTGGTACCACAGTGGGAAGACGATCAGCAAATACCTGAAATACAAGATAAACAGCTTCAGATTTCAACAATCCAACGGTCAGACATAGACGGAGCTACACATGCTGGATCGACATATTCTCAAGAACGTGATTCGTACGATGGTACGAAAATGTATGCACAAGAATTTGAATTTGTATATGTATTGAGTTTAGCCGACAGAAGGTGATTTTGAGCCGGTGTTGTGTAAAAGTCTGTTCTCCCGTTGAGTGTTTCCCTGCTGTTAACATGCAACCCCCGCCCAGGTTTTCAGAGCTATATGTACGAATGGTTCATGAGAACAGGCTGGCTGGATAGACAGATACCTTTCCAGGGCGATGCACACCATGAAGCACACACTGGTCATCAGACTGTAGTTGTAAATACATTTGTTGATAATGTATATCTTCGTGCTCTTAGGGCGTGCCACGTCACAGATCATGCAGCAGAGCTGGATGAGGTCAGAAATCAGAAGGTTGATGACGTAGATGGGAGCAACGTGATCATTTCGTACCTGCAGGAAAGTAAATCAGAGTAAATCTCAACTCTCTGCTCAGCAGTTGCAGTCAGTCAGCCAGCTTTTTTTTTTTTTTTTTAGATCTTTTATCAAACTCTTTTGTGCTCTCAGGATCATCAGATATGATAACATATTCTCCCAACTCGTCAAATACTGACACTTGGTCAAGACCCTATGGTACCTGCAGGAAAGTAATCAAAATAAATCTGAACTCTCTGCTCAACAGTTGCAGTCAGTCAGCCTTTTTTGTATTTCACATTTTTAATCAAACTGATACTTGGTCAGCCCCTGTATAGTTTAATCTTTAAAGGTCCCATGGCATTAAAATGTCACTTTGTGAGGTGTTTTAACTTTAATATGCATTCCCCCAGCCTGCCTATGGTCCCCCAGTGGCTAGAAATGGTGATAGGTGTAAACCGAGCCCTGGGTATCCTGCTCTGCCTTTGAGAAAATGAAAGCTCAGATGGGCCAATCAGGAATCTTCTCCTTATGAGGTCATAAGGGGAAAGGTTACCTCCCCTTTCTCTGCTTTGCCCACTCAGAAGATTTGGCCCGTCCATGAGAGAGAGAGATATCATGGCTTTCAAATGAGCAAAGTGGCAGTTGGGCAAGGCCACACCCCCACTCTCCACCTTCCCCCCCCGCCCCCCCCAGCATCCAAAGAGCACCATGTTATGGGACCTTCAAACATGCAGGGTAAAACCACTTATTTAGGGTTAGGGAAAGATCGTGGCTGGGGCTACAAAATGTAGCCTACTTTTAAGAGAGTTTGGGTTAGGACATTTTTCTGTGGGTGGGGTTACGAAATGTATGTTTAAGTGACAAGAACGGTACAAGAACGGGGCAGTTGGGGTTAGGAAAAGATCAAGGGTAGGGTTTCAAAATGTACGTTTAAGTGACAAGAACAGGACAGTTAGGCTTTGGAAAAGATGTGGTCATGGGTGACAAAATGTATGTTAAAGTGACCCCCAGGGCAAGAAGAGGACACAAACCTTTGCAACCCAGATAAAGATCCTTTACACACAGATAGACACATGGCACATACAGTAAATGAATAGTTCTCATTTCTAATGTTCATACCAGAGAGTAGAGAGAGGAGATGGCCACAAGGATCAAAGGAAGGCTGATGCAAATGATGATGCACGTAACCACATCTATGATGAATCCAGCTTCACTGTCATCGAGGTAGCCAAAGGTGCTGATAGTTTGATTATCGGACCCGAAATAATGAAGGATGCTGAAAGTGCTGTTAGTGTGATAATTGGAGCCTGAGAGGATGTGGCTGTAAGTATTGGAGCCTGAGGGGATGTTACTGTGATCAGCATAGTCTTTGGAAATGCTGCTGAAATCATCCCTGGCCAAAAGGTTGTCAAGTTCTTCACTGTCATCCGTGATGAGGCTGTTGCTGGAAGTATCGGCCACTAACGGGAAAGCCCCGAAAAACTCAAAGATGCTGAAGTTGCTGTTAGTGTGATTATCGGAGCCTAAAGGGTTACCCCTGAAATAATCAAGGATGCTGAAGTTGCTGTCATTGTGATCAGCGGAGCCTAAAGGGTTACCCCTGAAATAATCAAGGATGCTGAAGTTGCTGTCATTGTGATCAGCGGAGCCTAAAGGGTTACCCCTGAAATAATCAAGGATGCTGAAGTTGCTGTCATTGTGATCAGCGGAGCCTAAAGGGTTACCCCTGAAATAATCAAGGATGCTGAAGGTACTGTTGCCGTTGTCTTGTGAAGTGTTGTTAACGTCCATTCTTCAGAGGGAAACCTGCAGTTTAAGAGATCAGGTTATAGAAAGGGACTTTTGGAATTCTAACATTTAGGAATAAATCAACATGTTTCATTATTAATTTCAATTGTTTTCATTAACTAATTGTATATCTGAATAAAATGCACATTTTCTATAGGCTCCGTCTGCCTTTAAAAACAAACAAAACTATTCCAGTGCTGGTTCCATGGTATCAGAATTTTGGATAGTTGTCATGAAAACATGAATTGTGGGGTAGCTATCATATTTCAAGGGGGTGGGTGGGCTGGAGACATGGTGTTTTCAACCATAGATATAGTTCTATATCTATGCTTTCAACCCTGAAGGTTCAAACTCCACACAATAAGTAGTAAGTGCAAGTATATTAGTTTTGAATAAGCAAAGCTACAAAGAGCCATTTGAAAGTGCATGTTCAAGATATATATATATATATATATATATATATATATATATATATATATATATATGTATATATATATATATATTTTATGTTTATCCAAGGTGAGATATTTTTTTTTGTTGTTGTTTCTTCTGCGGAAGATGCGTAGGCTTTCGGCCATCCTGATGTCAATAGGGAGCTCATTCCACCATTTAGGGAATAGGGTAACAATTTAACTAAGCTTTCAGAAATGTTTGGTTTAATCATCGGAATGCCTTCCCGTCAACATGCACTTGTTGTCCTTGTTCTTGTTGTTTGGTTTGCCTGTTAATGAAGCATACAGTAGCATATAAATTATCCCCCAATTCTGCGTTACGTCGTCTGAGCCTGCAACATTCCAACTTATTTCTAGTTTTACACTACCTTTTGGAATTCATGGTAAAAAAACAAGCTTCATTTCCATGAAATTATAACTAATTAGATAGAGTAAAATGAGGAGAAATTAAGAATTATTTTTACTAATATTTAAATCAGAGGGACATGTTTATGCATTTTCACAGATTTTGACCATGAAAGTAGTGATCATCAATTTTCAGTTAAGCATTGTATGGAACCATCCGTTATTTTGGGAATGTTTTGTTGAAAGAAACATATTTTGGAAAATTGGTCAAATTTGACCCAATACGACAGGAGTGTTAAATATGTAAATGAGGCACTATCTTATTCAGGCAAACTTCTGTGTTTTAAGAGCCAAACATTCAAACCCGACCTCCTCCCTATGAGGATCTTCTTGCAATACAGCAATGAATACCTGGAATAAATACAAATTACAGAGCCTTACTTTTCATAGATATATGTATGATGTGTGATATTCTGGTATTATTCAGGTTTTATAAGCATTTTTGGACACAGTTGCAACGCATTCACAATCAGCGTCTCAAATGGGGTGTTTACTGCAGTTTGTGACAGTTTTACGGCCTCTAACAGTTTGCGGGGCTGCGGTAGAGATGCACGGCCAAAAGAAAAGAAGGAGAAACAGCTAGTTTTGAACAGTATTTTGGATATGCAGAAACAACGCAACACTGATTTTGCACGGCTGCAGGAAAACGGGAATATTAGTGGAATATTGTCTTTCGTTCACCATTTAAACAGCTTACGAAGAAACGTGTTCTTAAACCCCACTTACGCAGATTTTATGAATATTCTGACATTCACTAATGTTTTCTTATCTTGGACTTGTTCTTATCTAAGAATAAAATCTACGAACACTCAAGAGCACTCTTATGCACATTTGGGTGACGACAGTTTGCTCCAAATAATTGGTTACTGCATTTTATTTAATTCTACAATCGTTTACAATGATATTATTGTACTTTAATGTATTTCAGATCATTTGTTGAAAAAAAATGAATGAATGCAAAGAAACACTAACACTGAAATTTACATTAGCAATTAAACTGATTAAATCCTGCGTTATTTGGTGATTGATCACGCTATTTATAGGGGCAAAATGCAGTGGTGGAATTTAATGAAGTACAAATACTTTGTTACTGTACTAAAGTACATTTTTCATGTATCTGTACTTTACTTAAGTAGAATCAATAGTGCATACTTTTGACTTTTACATTTTGCAGCAATTATCTATACTTTCTACTCAACTACATTTATACAACATTCCGTTACATTTTCTGATCAGTTTTCCCCCCTGCCAAATGTCTTCCTGACCGTCACCAGTAAAGTTTGGTTGCCATAGATACTGTATATATGGGGCCCCGCCGATCCTTCATCGGCTTCCGAGCCGGCTCCGGTGCTCCAGAGCCCGGGCACAGCACAGCTGACCCTCGGTAATACAGCCTCCGGTAAAAGTGAAAATGAAAATGTTTGGTTTTTATTATTCCCGTTTTTAAATCATAGTTGCCATCTTTTTCTCTCCACAGCATTGTTTACTCCTCCGCCAGGCTGCGTAAGACGCGTTCATATCTTATTTATTTGGCTGGACCTCTTCACATCTCCTCCCCATTCCCGCTGCTTCACACACTTTATTTCCTTACGCTTCCACGGTTATAGAAAATAAAACCGTCTTAAAATCAATCCATGAATAAAACCAACCGCATTCCGATTCTAACAACATATTTCCGTTTTATGCTTATGCTTGTTTGTGGTAGTGGACATATTACCATTTAAAATGGTAATATGCAAATAAGATTAAGAGAATAACTCGTTATGCAAGTACTTTTACTTTTAATACTTAAAGTACATTTAAAATCAGGTACTTTTTACTTTTACTTAAGTAGGGTTGTCATTGTGGTACTTCTACTTTTAATAAAGTAAATTTGTCTCTGGTTATTTGTACTGAGATTCAGTACACCACTGCAATGTACAAGTCATCTGCGACTCCGACAACCATCTCAGTGCTTCCCAGGAGGTGCACAGGAAGAGTCATGTCCTTATATGGGAATTTGCGGGGCGTTTTCTTATGCTAATTAGGAACAACTGGCACGCATTTTCAATTACGAAGACGTGGGATTCATCAATCCTAAGAACACAGGTGCGAACAATTCTGCTGTTTAAGAACACGTCATGAATCCGACGTAGACTTTTCTTAGAAACTTTCCTAAGGACATATTTAAGAGAAAACGTAGGAAGATATTGGTGAATGAGGCCCATTGTCTTTTTCGTAAAAAAGGGCAAAACACAGAATATAATGTGCGTGTAAAATGTAGTATGAATACATGGAATGCACACAAACTACAGTGCTTTGCTTTTCAGAGCTGAATGTACGAATATTTAAGGAGAACAGCCTGAACGTGTCATTAACAAACAAATTGTCACAGCACACAAAAGTCTTTTTGCATATCTCAGCTGTCATCATTTCCTGGAAAACAAAACATCCAAACATCCCTTTAAATAACTCTCAGTGGATTCATGTTAGCTCAGAACAAAAGACAGAACAATAATACAAATTAAAAGAAGAAATTGCAAAAAAAAAATAATAATAATTCAGTCCTTAAATGTCTAAAAAGTGCTTCTTTCTTATTTATTGATGTTCTTATTAATTGTGCATCTCTGTGTCATTATGTTCTGTCTTCAGCCAATTTTATTTAATTTAAAATACATTTTGGCATCTTCTATCTTTTTCGCTTTTTTCTTAAACTGCTTTTATTTTTTTATTCAATCACTTATTTATAATTCTCTCAGTGAAACACTCAAATAAAATATTCTGTTCACCTGCAATCCAAAGCTATCCGATTGTTAAAGTTTGCATTTTTTACAACCTGATCTCACAAAATTCCGTGAAATAAACACGGCCCCTTAAGTTAAGGAAAAGGTCGTGGGTGGGCTTACGTTTCCATGACACACGGGACAAGAACAGGATGGTTGGGTTTAGGAAACGTGACACGCGGGACTCGATCCCCGGTCTCCTGGGTGAAAGTCCTGTGTTGTTTGACCCATCCACCACCCTAACCAACCTCCCTATGCAGATTTTCTGGCTTTCATACTACTCGCTACCATAATGCAAATGCTAATGCTACATCATCTTCTCATTGACTTTACATTGGCATTGGTTTCCGTGGTGGCCACACAGAATTTTCACACATTCCATGCCACCATGTAATGCAGTGTTAACAGTTCGTGATCATTTCACGGATTTCTGTGAGACCAGAGTTTTTAATTACATTTATTTTAACTTTTGGAGATTTTAGGAGAAATTCATTAGTGTGAAAAAAGACATCTGATTGAAGATTAATAAATTGAAAAATTATCTTTTTACCTGCAATGTCTCGCCTTAAAAGTGACGAAGAAAAACTGATTCATCTTCTCATTTCACACTACAACATCATTAACTGACTGTGTACTGTCTCTGGTTATATAACACGTTAACAACAGTCATATTGTCACAACACAAAGCTATTTACATATCTCAGCTGTCATCGTTTCCTGGAAAAAAACATCAGCAACAACATCAATAATTTTAATAATCATTTGTAAAATGTACTCTAGATATATGGACTACTATCCTAACATGTATAAATATTACTTTCTCATTCATTGATATCCTTTAAATATCATTTTCTTCTTTCATTCTTCTTCTACCAAAGATTTTTTCATTTTTTTAACTCAAACTTAAATTTCTAACATTGAAACAAATGGAATGCCCAAAGCTGTCTGCTCGTTACAGTTTCCATTTTCATTTCCATAACTGTTTGCGGTTCTTTTATTCTAGTCTCTATAAGAAAATGAGTAATGTTTTAAAGTGTACCTTTTGAAAGCTGTGAGCCGAGCTGAAAGAGTTGTCAGATGTTGTGTCCTCTGCCGTCTCCAGTCAGTACGCTGACATGGATGATACTCTACACCTCTTCTTTAGTGTCTCGCCGTGCGCCACAGTGGGAGGAGAGGCGTGGTAAAGGGTGTGGTGATGGTAATCAAGCGAGGTGCAGCGATCTTTGGATGAGTGCCATGGATGGATTATGAGACAATGGACCCCTGGGCACAGACATGTAAAAGGGGGGTCATTTCTCCTTAACTTCTTCAGGACATGAACACCTGTTTCTTGGGTGAAAGTCTTGTGTTTTCTCCTGGTAACATACATGTAAAAGGGTGATAATTTTAAATCGTTTTCTGTTTCTTTTTGGTCATATTGAGTTTTTTATGGTCGTTTTGCATCTCTTTATGCTCTTATTCATCTTATTGTAACAGTTATGAGTCTCTTTATTTATGTGTTGTCGTTGTTTTGTCCTGTAAATACAGTGATACAAAAACAAGGAGAACAGGAATGCAAATACAAATGCAAACTTCTACTTCACTTCCCTTCTGACTGGAACTAACAAGTATTTATTTTGGTGTATGCAAAAGACTTTAGTGTGTTGTGACAACATGATTATTGATAAAATGTCTCCCAGCAGAATAGAGTTGTGTAACAGAAGAGAAGTTACAGTTAATTAATAAATATCCTCATCTAAACTCAGGAAACGCTTCAACCAGTGTCCATTTATATTAAACCTTACATTAAATCACTGAAACACCTGACTGAAGGTAAAGACCTCACAGCAGTACTCAACATATGTGTACACATATACAAGACATATGCAAAGAGGCACAATATGACCATAAAAGACTCAAAATGACTCATGACAGACACATAATGACCATAAAAAGACACATAATGACTAGGGTTTAATATTTTTCCCGAAAATGAGATGAATCAGATCCCGGGAAATAGACAGCCCATATTCCGGGAATCCCGGGAAATGGCCGAGGAAATGGCTGTTTTTTTGGTTTGTTTTTAGCCCAAGTAATGTATCTATATCATTCAAATATGTGTTCCCAAAATCCCAAACTGATGTTTTTTATATTATTTGTATCATTTTTAGGACTAAAGAACACAGTTTATGTCCATCATCAACACAGTTTGCAATGATCAATTCTGCTGCGTGCTGCAGCGCTAATTATGAAATGTCAGGTGGAATGTCTGGGACTTGTCTTATGAAAATCTAGGCAACCCTTATATAATCAATGTTTTATAGAAATCTATTATACAAACTAACGAAATATGCTTAAGTAAACCATTGAATGATTTCTAAACCATTACGTTATCGAAATCCATTCTGTGCCTGTTGAGGATGTGTAAGAGGCTGCAAACGGGAATAATCACTCAAAGTTAACCAAATACAAATACACCTTATAAACCGGTCACACAACTTGCACTGAGCTGTTTCATTGTCCGGTCTTTCAAAATGCTCCCAAACAAAGCTGGCCACAGACAACATTAACGGAGCTAGGTAGCCCAGCTGCGTAGTGCGTGCTGCGTAATGAACTTCTTCTTATTCTTCTTCTTCTTCTTTAATGAATGAATGTATTGAGCCTGTGTAATGATTTAGGGAGCCTGTATTACCGTAGCTACCGTCGCCTGCATCAACATTACCGTATGAGAATAATAGACACGCACTCCTTGCCTTTTTTTATTTTATTTTATTTCCCGTTTCCCGTCATAACCTTTCCCGGGAAACGGGAAATGGTTTTGATCAGATTTCCCGGGAATCCCGTTTCCCGGGATTAAACCATAATAATGACCATGGCTCTCATCCTTTCCACAAGGTTGCTGCTGTGCTAGATCACCATCACCACATCCTCTACCACGCCTCTCCTCCCAGAACAGGATGTAGATTATCATCCATGTCAGCGTACTGACTGGAGACTGCAGAGGACACAACATCTGACAACTCTTTCAGCTCGGCTCACAGCTTTCAAAAGGTACACTTTAAAACATTACTCATTTTCTTATAAAGAGAGATTATTAAACAAGAATAAAAGATCTGCAAATAAAATGGAAACTGTAACGAGCAGACAGATTTGGGCATTTCATTTGGGTGTTTCACTGTGAGAATTTAAAAAAAGATACAGTGTTCTGAAGTAAAACAATCTTTGGTAGAGGAAGAATGAAAGAAGAAAATGATATATAAGAATATCAATGAATTAGAAAGTAGTGTTTAGACATGCTAGGCTAGGAGTCCATATATCTAGAGTACATTTTACAAATTATTATAATTATTTTTGGTGTTGCTGATGTTGTTTTCCAGGAATCGATAACAGATGAGATATGCAAAAAACTCATAATGACTCTTAAAAGACTCATAATGACCATATAAAGAAACAAAATGACCATTAAAAGATACATAATGACCATAAAAAGACCCCAAATCACTCTTAACAGATACATAATGACCATAAAAAGACCCCAAATCACTCTTAACAGACACAAAATGACCATAAAAAGACAACGTTACTTAAAAGACAAAAGAATACTCTTAAAAGACACATAATGACTCTTAAAAGCAGCCCGGTCTCACAGAATTCCGTAAAATGATCACGAACTGTTAACAGCTCATTACGTGGTGGTGGCACGGAATGTGTGAAAATTCTGTGTGGCCACCACGGAAAACAATGCCAATGTAAAGTCAATGAGAACGAGAGCGACTACGGTAGAGAGTATTATGTAAGGCTGAAATTCCGAGTAAGGAGGTTGGTTCGGGGGTGGATGGGTCAAACATAGGATTTTCACCCAGGAGACCGGGGATCGTGTCCCGCATGTCACGTTTCCTAAAGTCGCTTTCTTCTTTTCCTAAACCCAAACGTCCCGTTCTTCTCGCGTGTCATGGAACCGTAAGCTGTGTGCCCATTACTTAATGTTTAGCGATTCCGTGAAACTGCCACAGGGCCGTGTTCATTTCTCTCAAAAGACACAAAATGACTCTTAAAAGACACAATATGACCATAAAAAGACCCAAAATAACTTAAAAGACTGAAAATTACTCTTAAAAGACATATAATGAACATGGCTCTCATCTTTGCATGTTGTTGCAGCAGTTTTCCAGGAACAACAGTTGAGATATGCAAAATACCTTTGTGTTGTGACAATATGATTGTTGATAGCGTGTTGCACTTTTTCTGTTTGTTTCTGTAGATTTCTCCTAAAATCACCCAAAAATTTGCTTTCTTTTTGAGAAAGTCATACATTTAGTTCCCTATGCACAAAACCTTTAAAATCATCTAAATCAGTATGTTGTTTTCTTTTGAATCAACCCAATTTACAGCAATGTCTCTTCAAAGTCAAGATATTTCTGATTATATGATTCTTAGCTAGGGGTCAGCCCAATGTTCCCATATTTCTAAGAATTTTTCTTAAAATTCGGTCCTATGTTCCCACACCCCTATGTTCCCACATTTCTCTGACATTTTCAAAATTAGGTCTTGTGTTCCTACATTTCCCTTCAATTTAAGCCCTATCCTCCCACAAAAATGTTTAGGGTTAGGGGGATAAAATCTGATACAAATTCATGAAAAAGGAAACGTAGGGCCTAATTTTCAGTGAAAAAACAATTCTTAGAAATGTGGGAACATAGCGCTGTGGTAACATTAGCTATGTTTCATCCACACGTTTTTATCCGAATTAAGTGATATCGAATGAAAATGCCTTATGGAAACAGTAAAATTCGATAGAATTTCATGAATATCGACTCAAAGAAAATACGTTCGGTCTCATAGGATTTTCTCTTGATTGATATATATATATACGGTTTATGCGACAAACGCTGATGGAAACGTTATTTGCCGAATAAATTAATGAATTGCGATTAAGTTTTAGGTCATTTTTATGGCTGCAACCCGCAATAAAACAAAGAAGAAGTTGTTTTAGTTCATTTCCGCCCAGTATTTCCACTCTGTTTGCACACATGGCGGGTGTCAACAAAGACATGATGGAAGTGGACAAACGAGGAGACGAGATACTTTTTGAATTTAATTGACAAGAAAAATATAACGGCTATTTTAGATAGCAAAAATCTAAGAAATGCCAACCAACAAAGGTTACGACAAGCCGTGGGACGTCCTGCGGAGTAAATGGAAGGAGCTCAAACAGCGATACATGTCTCAAAAAAGAGAGTTGTCTCTCAGCGGAGCCGGAGGGAAAATAAAAGGCAAGTTCCACCTTTCTGATGAGCTGGATCAGATCCTCGGCCAAAGGCCTATCGTAGCTTCCTTGGCTTCTAATATTAACAACTACTACTTTTGTCTAGAAAAACGTTGTTCGCAAATGTTTGCTTGAATGTCGTGTGATTCAGTGCAAAAATGAATGGAAACACCTTAAAATGTCTCAAATCAATTCGATATACCAATTTAATCGCAAGACAGCATGTGACGTCATTACGCATAGGTTTTTATTCACTTTAAAACTGTTGGATGGAAACACACTTTCACCAGCTTTATTCGCATGAGTTTTTTTACCGAACTTCAGATAATTCGATTGACAAGTGGATGGAAACTTAGCTATAGGCATGCTCCCCTTAGCTCAAACTACGAGTATTTCCTTATTGTTAACATTTCAGAAATCTTCTAATACAGAAAATATTTGTCTTAAACGTACAGTTTGTAATTTTCTGCTGCTAAGGGGTCACACCAAACAATGGATGTAAACACAGACTTTTGATGACGTCGGCAAGTTGCATTGCATTATGGGAGTTGTAGTGCTCATACTTAAACACCGTTGCCGACTAAAATCTATCTGTTCACGGACAAGTTTGTCCTTTCAGGTTTTATATCGGTATGTTTAGTAACGTTTATCCATGTTAGCTGCACTTTCCCCAACATAATTACGATTGTCTTGATTCGATTTGTATTGGTCGCTTTCCAGTTGGCGAACCAGCAAGCTAACATTAGCAAGCAGCTAAAACCACAAGATCACAATATAGTTCTCGTCAGTGTCACCTTTTGGATGTGTTCTGCACCAGCAGGAAAGGGGTTTGTTGTACTGTTACTCAATGACACTGAGAGATTTTCATGCTAAAATGTTGATATATTCAAAAATTTTGAAATTCCAAATGTCCTTTCTATAACCTGATCTCCTTACTTACAGGTTTCCCTCTGAAAAATGGACATTAACAACACTTCACAGGAGAAAAGCGACTACGAAAATGTAGGTTCTTTAAGCTACAATGATTACAGCAACAGGACATTAGGCTACCATGATGACACTGAAGCTGGATTCATCACAGATGTGGTGACGTGCATCATCATTTGCATCGGCCTTCCTTTGACCCTCGTCGCCATCTACTCTCTCTACTCTCAGGTATGAACATTAGGAATGAGATTTATTCATTTACTGTATGTAAAGGATCTTCATCTGGGTTGGGCACCAAGTTTCAAATCTTTGTGTCCTCTTCTTGTCCTGTGGGTCACTTAAAGGGATATTTCACCACTGGAAAGATGAATATGTATTTAAATTGGGTCATTTATGTAGTAGATATGTGAAATAATTTTAGAAATTGGTGCCTTCTAGACCGAGAAAAGCCAGAAATTTGCTTCCCTACAAGGCCACCCCCAAGCTACGCCTACCGGTTACAGAGGGCAGTCAAGTCAAGTGTGTTTTATCGTCATTTCAACCATATACACTGTATATAGTGAAACAAAACAATGTTTCACCGTGGCTCAAGTGGTGTTACACATTTAAAATATATAAAAACGCCATTTCATTAAAACAACATTATATAAAAACGACATACGAGACAAGCTACATTTAGTGCACACATATTATAGACCATACAAAGGACAGGACAGACAACAGACAACAAAAGACAGGGCATAAGTAGACTTGTAACAGAGCACTGATTGTTATAAGTTAGGTTCACTGTCAGGTGAAGGTAGAATATAAAAACTTTCTTGAGATTTGCATGGTTGAAATCAACAGCAACAATAAATAGTCCATCCGGATGAGCGCTTTGGAGCTCACTGATAGCTCCGTAAAGTTCAACTAGCACATTGGTAGCATTAGCGCTTGGGGGGATGTAAACATAGAGTATAAACACAGCCATGAATTTGTGTGGAATGTAGAATGGTCGGCATCTAACAGTCACTTTACTCCACCAGCGGTGAGCAGTAGTTGGATACAAGCACCGCATTGCTGCACCAGTCCGTGTTAACATATATGCACAGCCCACCTCCATGAGACTTACCCGACAGAGCACCATCTCTATCTGCTCAGAGGGCTAGCAGGCCTGGTAGCTGGATAGTCCGGTACACTGTTGTTCAGCCATGTTTCCACAAAAACAAAAACACAGCAGTCTCTGAACTCACGTTGGGAGTTTCATTGAAGTTGGATGTAGTTCAGTTTCTTGTCTAATGAGCGGACATTTGCAAGCAGGATACATGGAACAGGTGGCCTAGCTCTCACTCCTGCCCTCGTTCTGCATTTCCGTTTTTTCACACACCGCTTTTGATGTCCCTTCCCCGGCCAGTGGCATCAAGCGACACCGCAGGCTGAGGTGCTGGTCTCCGTAGCAGGCGAAGCTTGCGTAGTGTGTCGAGTATTCCGTCTGTAATAAAGTGTCCTGCATATTCTCCGATCTGCACCAATGTATCCTGGTGGTACACATGTGCGGTAGTTTGAATGCACATAATTGGAAGGTTGCTGCTGAGAAGAGAGAGAGCCTGTTAGCTTAGCTTCAAGATGGCTGACACTATTTGGACATTCTGGGAGTGAGGTCCTACTCCCTATGGGCGGGTTGAAAACATGCGGAAATAGCTCAAACTGGCTGTACTATGGCTGTAGTCCACAGCCTCGGTCCAATAAAAGCCTCAGATGACGCAAAATGACGTTTTTTGCGTCATCACAGTTTTTTTTCCAGACACATAATACAGAGCTCTATCGTCTTAGGGGGACATGAGGGAGGAAAGCATGATAATTCGAAAATACTACCGGGTCTTTAATGATACAAAGCTTAATGCTAATTGGTGAAGTATCCCTTTAAACGTACATTTTGTAACCCGAACCACGATCTTTTCCAACCCTAACTGTCCTGTTGTCATCCCGTTCTTGTCACTTATATGCCATTTAGTAACCCCACCCATGATCTTTCCCTGACCCTAAGTGGTTTTACCCTGCATGTTGAAAGATTACACCATAGGGTCCTGACTAAGTGTCAGTATTTGACGAGTTGGGAGTCAGAATATGTTATCATATCTGATGCTCCTGAGAGAGCAAAAGAGTTTGATAACAGATGTAAAAGATGACAAAAAAGCCAGCTGACTGACTGCAACTGCTGAGCAGAGAGTTCAGATTTACTCTGATTTACTTTCCTGCAGGTACGAAATGATCACGTTGCTCCCATCTACGTCATCAACCTTCTGATTTCTGACCTCATCCAGCTCTGCTGCATGATCTGCAAGATGGCATGCCCTAAGAGCAGGATAATATACATTGTCAACCAATGTATTTACAACTACAATCTGGTGACCAGTGTTGGCTTCATGGTGTGCATCGCCCTGGAAAGGTATCTATCTATCCAGCCAGGCTGTTCTCATGAATTATTCGTACATATAGCTCTGAAAAGTAAAGCTCTGTAATTCATATGTATTCCAGGTATTTATTTTGTCAGCAGCACATTGACTGCTGCTGTATAAGAGCGTGAAAATCCTCATAGGAAGGAGGTCAGGGGGGATGTTTGGCTCCTAAAACACAGGACTTTAAAGAGAGAGGGAGCAGAGTTCATGTCCTGGAAGCAGTTAAAGAGAAAACTTAACTAGTCGTTTTGGTGTCTAAACTTAACTCTTGTATTTCAGGTATTTGCTGATCGTCTTCCCACTGTGGTACCGCTGCAGACGAACCATCAAGTCCACTGTGGTGATCTGTGTCGTGGCCTGGGCCCTTCCTGTTCTCTACCTTTTCACAATATTTTTCGGTGGTAACAAATCATTGCCATTGTCTTTCTGCTCCTTCCCTTCCCACTGCTCATATTCTTCTGCTGTGCGACTCTCAAAGTCCTGTCTGCCTCCGTCTCGATCCTGCCTGAGGAAAAACGACGAATTGTAGGAACTTTGGTCCTGATGCTGCTAATTTACACGCTGCTTTTCGTGCCCAACATCATTTTGATAACGGTAGTTAGATACACAAATGACCAATCACTAACTAATACTGTCGCCTACCTGTCTACTGTGTTTCTTAATTTGAATCCTCTTGCAGACTTGGTTCTGTATATTTTCATGAAGAAAGGGGCCCTGGACAAGATTTTGGCTTCTGTGTGTTGTTGCAGAGCTGAAGACAAAGATGTCAACAGTCTGGAAAAAACAACACTAACAGTTAGAAATAGAAAAGTGGATCCAGGCTACATCCACACTGCTTTTAAGCAGCATTTTTGAGACCAGAAGATCTCCGTCCACACATGAGTTTTAGCTCCAATAGCAGAACTAATCTCAGTCCATATTAACACGTCTGACTACACATATCACATGACCATTTACACACACTGGGCATGTGCGTGTGAATGGTCAGATAGAACTGTATAACGACCCAATGCAGGAGGCGAAAGCATGTGGAAGAAATATTTATTAATAATTCAAATTGAAAGTCCAAAGAGAAAACGAAGCAAGATCAAGTTAAAAATATTATTTTACTTCTCTACTAGGAAAAATCATGCCATAATTAAATTTAAAAAAGAAAAAGGAAACTGAAAAAGCAAAGTTGACATGTAAAATGATAATTTGAAAATGTAAAGTTCAATGTAAAAAGTCAAATTTAAAATGCAAAGCTTGAATATAAATGCTTAAACTGAAATTTTTGAAATCTTTTATTGAATGACAGAAACATAAAATATGAAACTCAAAATGTGAAATGGAAAAGCTTAAATAAAAATACTTAAATTAAAATTTCAAATAGAAAAAGATAATTAATAATTTAATTTTATCTTTTAAATTTTACATTTGGTAATTGCCTTTTGACATTTTAAGATTCATGGTCCGTGTACTTTTTCATTCATTCAATTTTCATTTCATAAACAGGTATTATAAAACAAAAAATGAATGGTTATTTGATTTTCATTTTAAAATACACCATTTGAAATTGAAATACAAGGCTTTTTTTTTTTTTTCATGGTCAAAAGGGGATGGGAGAAATTTAAAATATGCTGTGATTGTCATTTTCTATTTCATATAAGAAAAATAAAATCACTCGGAAATAGAAATGAAACTGAAATGAATGAAAATCAGACCTCCAGTGCTGGGTCCCCGTGGTTCGCTTCCCGGTGCTGACTATTTCATAGCCATATTTATGTAAAGGGGGGCAAAAAACAGATGATCAGTCGCTCAGGAAGTTATAGGCTACAGTTTTCCTCAACTGCAGCTGGGGCATATCTGACTGATAACTGAATGATATCTGATTGATCATTGTTTAGGTAAATTAAACCACGTTAAGCTTTTTCACGTTAAGCGTTTTATATCCCGGTTGCAATTGAGGGAAACTGTAGCCCATAACTTCCTGAGCGACTGATCATCCGTTTTTTGCCTCCCTATACATAAATAATATGGCTATGAAATAGATGATGAAATACATAAATGAGGCAATATGAACATAGGCATTAGTCATTATAGTTCAATAGCCTAAATACATATGTTTTACTTATTTATTTTTACTTATATTTATTTATTTTATATTTATTTCAGGGGACTTTTCTTTATTTTGTCTATTTATGTGCACATTATATTCAAAGGAAGTTTTGTTATCTCACAGATTCCGACTAAAAGCAGCTAGCCTGCCTGGCATCAGTGCATCATAGCATATCACTATCTGCAAAGAAAGGAAAATATGAATAAATCACGAGCGCGGCGGATTGCCAGCTCAGCTAGAGCGGGTAACACAGCTCTGCAGACGGACCGACTCAGTCAGCACCGGGGAGCCAACCACGGGGACCGAGGTCACAGGGCTGGTGGCTAGCTGCTAGCTAGCTGCAGCAGCTAATATTAGAATATTAGACCCAGCACCGGAGGTCTGATCCCCATGATCTGATCCCGAACCGCCGGTGACTCTCTGCCAGATCAGCAAACTTACGGCAGCAACAGAAGTTGTCTGCGGCGGGTAGAGACAGAGAGTCAGAGGGAGGCAGGGAGAGAGGGTAATAAATAAATGTCACATTATGAAATAAAACTCCCCCCAAGCATTATCAAGAGTATAGGTTTCCAAAGTAATTTTAGCCTGGGCTGAAAGCAACACTGGTAGGCTAGGCTGGCGCTGTTGCCTTGGAAATGACAACATCCGGTCTCTGAATATGAAAAAACAAGACTTTTTTCATTTCGATTTTCGAGTGTTTTTTTTTTTGTTATATGAATTAGAAAATGAAAATCACAGCATATTTTAAATTTCTCGCATCCCCTTTTGACCATGTATTTCAATTTCAAATGTTGTATTTTAAAACGAAAATCAAATAACCATTTGTTTTTTGTTTTTTAATACCTGTTTATGAAATGAAAATCGAATGAACGAAAAAGTACACAGATCATTCACCATTGCTATTTCTATTTAACATTAAGGCTTTTCATTTTGAAGTGACACTTGTCAATTCAAATGAGGAGGCGTGGCCCAACGGCTGGTGGGAGGGTTGAGAGACTTCCAGCTGACAGCAGAGTCTCTGAGCTTCATTGGCCGGTCGCAACTTGCTGGCTTCTCACGTTAGACTGGAGGGTCTCAAGTCCGACAATTTTCATCCGTTATTTCACAACTAAATGCACTTCTGAGAACGTTTTAGGAGAGAAATCAAATATGTAACAGAAATGAAAATGGAAACACACACAAACACAAACACACACACAGAGAAAGACACACACACACACACCTGTGTTTCTGATATTAACTTATTTCTTCTTTTACAAAACAACAGAAGTGAAATAAAAAGAGTTATAAATCGTGCTGCACAGCTTTGTTTCTTCTTCTTTTTCACTGTTAACTTTAAATTCAATATCATTATTGTTGTGGTATCCTAGCTACAAGATAAAGTTCCTAAAATACATAACTGTAAGTTATATTATTGCTACCATTTCTTTCTCTCTGTCTCTCTGTCTCTCTCTCTCTCTCTCTCTCTCTCTCTATCTCTCTCTCTCTCCCTCCCCCCTGTTTTTTGTTTTGCAGGGACCAATCACAAGTGACCTGATGTAACTCAACATCACAGACAGTACGCTGTGATTGGTCCATTCATGATTGTCACAGAGTGATCCTTTATCATGTAGAGTCACATTCATTCACATTGTTTCAAGAGATTACAAACAGACACAGAGCCAGGGGCCCTGACTCTTCAGATGTTGCTGAAAAACACACAATATGACCACAGAGACACTCAAAACCAGTCAAAAAAAGATGAATCATAACAAGAAAAAGATGCACCTGTTTCCTGGGTGAAAGTCTTGTGTTTTCCCTGGGCACAGTCATCTGGAATAGAATAGAATAGAATAGAATAGAATAGAATAGAAGCCTTTATTGTCATTATACACATATACAACGAGATTGAAAGCAACTCCTTCTTCAGAGTCAACTCGGTGTGGGGGAGGGTGTAAGGTGCACAGTTCTAAGATGCTATATACATATATATTTAAAAAATATAAAAAAATATATATAAAGGTAGATATGGTTTCATGTACAGTGTGATATTCAGTGTGAAGTGAAGTAATGAAATTGCACAGAATTCTCAATATTATCAAAAGTATTAAATATTAAGTATTAAATATTGCACAGTATGTGTGTAGGAGATAGTCCGGGGCTTGGGGGTAAGATTGTGAAGTCAGTGCATGTGTGAGTTCAGACTGATTATGGCTTTTGGGAAAAAACTGTTCTTGAATCTGTTAGTCCTTGCTCTGATGCACCTGTAGGGTGGTCATTTTGAATTGTTTTCTGTTTCTTTGTGGTCATATTGAGGTTTTTTTATGGTCGTTTTGCATTTCTTTGTGCTCTAATTCATCTTATTGTAACTGTTTAGAGTCTCTTTATTCATGTGTTGTCGTCGTTTTGTCCTGTAAATACAGTGATACAAAGACAATACACAGTCATGATGTTTTAGTGTGAAATGAGAAGATGAATCAGTTTTTCTTCGTCACTTTTAAGGCGAGACATTGCAGGCAAAAAGATAATTTTTCAATTCATTAATCTTCCATCAGATGTCTTTATTCAGACTAATGGAAAGAAAACATTGATGTTACTAAACTTTGTCTGTTTGTTTCTGTAGATTTCTCCTAAAATCATCAAAAGTTAGCATTGTATAATGCCTCATTTACATCTTTAAACATAAGATTTCATATGCAAGGAGGGAGAGTCGAGAGGAGGGAGGGAGGAGGGAGGAGGGAGAGAGGACGGAGAGTAGAGAGGAGGGAGGAAGGAGGGAGAGAGGAAGGAGAGAGGAGGGAGAGTCGAGAGGAGGGAGAGGAGAGAGAAGGGAGGGAGGATGGAGAGAGGAGGGAGAGTTGAGAGAAGGGAGGGGGGAGAGAGGAAGGAGAGAGGAGGGAGAGTAGAGAGTAGGGAGAGAAGGGAGAGTTGAGAGAAGGGAGGAAGGAGGGAGAGTCGAGTGGAGGGAGAATAGAGAGGACGGAGAGAGGAGGGAGAGTAGAGAGGAGGGTGAGAGGAGGGAGAGTAGAGAGGAGGGAGGGAGGAGGGAGAGAGAGTCCTGGTACTTCTGATAATATGATTCTTAGCAAAATGATCATAAAGAGACACATAAAAGAGATTAGATTCTCAGCCCGAGCCTGAACCCAAACTTGAGCCGACAATGACAACTTCTTACTTTATGAGCCTAATTGGGTGGGGAGAATGCTATGCCATAATCAGCACCACACGGGGCCTGCTGGGCTGTATGGTGGAGCACCACACTCTGACACACTTTGTCTGTTTGTTTCTGTAGATTTCTCCTAAAATCACCAAAAGTTAGCATTGTATAATGCCTCATTTACATCTTTAAACATAAGATTTCAGAAAACTTGTAGTAATAAAAACATTATTTTTGAGAAAGTCATAAATTTTGTTCGTTATGCACAAAATCTTTCAAATCATCTAAATCAGTATGTTATTTTCTTTTGAATCGGCCCAATTCACAGTCTCTTCATAGTCCAGATACTTCTGATAATATGATTCTTAGCTAGGGGTCAGCCCTATGGTCCCACATTTCTGACATTTTCAAAATTAGGTCTTGTGTTCTTACATTTCCCTTCAATTTAATCCCTATCCTCCCACAACATTTATTTACGGTCAAAATTTATGATTGGTTCAGAAAACACAAGACTTTCACCCAGGAAACTCTCCCTCTCTCTCTCTCTCTGGTCATTCGTTTTCTGTTTCTTTTTGGTCATTTTTTTATGGTTGTTAAGCATCTCTTTGTGCTCTTATTCATCTTATTGTAACAGTTTTGAGTCTCTTTGTTCATGTGTTGTCGTTGTTTTGTCCTGTAAATACAGTGATACAAAAACAAGGAGAACAGGAATGCAAATACAAATGCAAACTTCTACTTAACTTCCCTTCTGACTGGAACAAACACGTATTTATTTTGGTGTATGCAAAAGACTTTTGTGTGTTGTGACAACGTGATTATTGATAACATGTCTCCCAGCAGAATAGAATTGTGAAACAGAAGACAAGTTACAGTTAATTAACAAATATCCTCATCTAAACTCAGGAAATGCCTCAACGAGTGTCCATTTATATTAAACATTACATTAAATCACTGAAACACCTGACTGAAGGTAAAGACCTCACAGCAGTACTCAAAATTTACGTACACATATACAAGACATATGCAAAGAGACACAGAATGACTCTTAAAAGACACATAATGACCATGGCTCTCATCCTTTCCACAAAGGTGTCTGCTCTGCTAGATCACCATCACCACGCCCTCTACCACGCCTCTCCTCCCAAAACAGGAGGTAGAGTATCATCCATGTCAGCGTACTGACTGGAGACTGCAGAGGACACAACATCTGACAACTCTTTCAGCTCGGCTCACAGCTTTCAAAAGGTACACTTTAAAATATTACTCATTTTCTTATAAAGAGAAATTGGAATAAGAATAAAAGATCTGCAAACAGTCATAGAAATGAAAATGGAAACTGTAACGAGCCAACATGGCATCATGACTTTGCGTAAATATATAGGCCACTTTCATAAAGCCAAATGGCGTGTTATTTTACACCATTTTCAGCTATCCACGTGTATGATACACGCTGGAAATAGCTGATGTAAACAGACCCACCACGTGGCCTCGCCACGTTGCACGTTATCGCGAGAACGCGACGTACTATCGCGAGAACAACGTCACACGCCTGTCAAGAAAAAAAAAATGGTTGAGTTTAGGAAAAGAACACAGGGAAAGGCTTTAGTGACAAAACAGAGACAAAAACACGGAAAATAACGACTAAAACACGCTTACGACAACAACAAATGGTTGGGTTTAGGAAAGAAACATTGGGTAAGGCTTATTAAAAACAAAAAATAAAAAAAATAAAACGGCAAAAAACGGCCGAAAAATGGCCACACGCGGGGCGCGAACCCGGCCCTCCCAGGTGAAAGTCCTGTTTTACCCATCCGCCACCACAACCTACCTCTTTACCCAATCCCCCGTTCCTTTATACCACTCGCTACGGCGGAAATGGACTCGCAATATAGGCCAATGGCGGCCGATTTGCGTTGATAAACACAAAAAATGCGATTATGCGTCTTCATAACACGCAAAAACGGAATACAAATTGGCGTGTCATACATACGCCAATTCATGAGATCAGTCTGAACGAGCAGACAGCTTTGGGCATTTCATTTGGGTGTTTCACTGTGAGAATTAAAATAAAAGATACAGTGTTCTGAAGTAAATAAATCTTTGGTAGAGGAAGAATGAAAGAAGAAAAGGATATATAAGAATATCAATGAATGAGAAAGTAGTGTTTATACATGTTAGGATAGGAGTCATCATTTTACAAATGATTATTATAATTATTGATGTTGTTGCCGATGTTGTTTTCCAGGAACTACAGCTGAGATCTGAGATATGTAAATACCTTTGTGTTGTGACAATATGATTGTTGATAACGTGTTATATAACCAGAGACAGTACACAGTCAGTTAATGATGTTTTAGTGTTTTTTCGTCACTTTTAAGGCGAGACATTGCAGGCAAAAAGATAATTTTTCAATGTATCTTTTTTCAGACTAATGGAAAAAAAACATTGATGTTACTACTCTTTGTCTGTTTGTTTCTGTAGATTTCTCCTAAAATCACCCAAAATTAGCATTGTATAATGCCTCATTTACATCTTTAAACATAATATTTCATACGCAAGGAGGGAGAGTCGAGAGGAGGGAGAGAGGGAGGGAGGGAGGAGGGAGGGAGGAGGGAGAGTAGACAGGAGGGAGGGAGAGAGGAGGATGAGTAGAGAGGAGGGAGGGAGAGAGGAGGGAGGGAGGAGGGAGAGAGAGTCCTGGTACTTCTGATAATATGATTCTTAGCAAAATGATCATAAAGAGACACATAAAAGAGATTAGATTCTCTGCCCGAGCCTGAACCCAAACTTGAGCCGACAATGACAACTTCCCAACACTATCCTCGGGCCGGGCCGGGCCCTCGATCAAGCAGTTGTTTTTTGTTAGTCCAGATACTTCTGATAATATGAATCTTAGCTAAAATTATGAGTATTTCCTTATTGCTAACAGAAAATATTTGTCTTAAAGGTCCAGTTAGTAATTTTCTGCCGCTCGGAGCAAGGGGAATGAGAGGAGGTAACACCGAGCAGGGGGAATGAGAGGGGGTAACACTAGAGCAGGGGGAATAAGAGGAGGTAACACCGGAGCAGGGGGAATGAGAGGGGGAAGTTAGGTTACTAAAAGTAACCGTCCTGCAGCAAAAACAGTTACTAAAACAACTACAAAAAGACACAAAACTATCTCACAAAAGATAGAAAGAAACTACAAATCTGCTCTAACAAAGGTTCCTGGGACAATGTTCTGCTAAAATTTTGATTTATTCAAAGATTTTGAAATTCCAAAAGTCCTTTCTATAACCTGATCTCCTTCCCTACAGGTTACCCTCTGAAGAATGGACGTTAACAACACTACACAGGACAACAGCATCCTCACCATTCCACCTCCAATACCATTAGGCTATAATAATAATTACACCAACAGCACCTCAGGCTCCCAAAATCTCACCAACATCCTCTCAGGCTCCTATAATTACACCAACAGCATCATTATCCCCTACGCTGAATCTGATTTCATCATTTATGTGGGGACGTGCATCATCATTGCCATCGGCCTTCCTTTGACCCTCATCGCCATCTACTCTCTCTACTCTCAGGTATGAATATTAGGAATGAGATTTATTGATTTACTGTATGTGTCTGTAAAGGATCTTCATCTGGGTTGGGCTCCAAGTTTCAAATCTTCTTGTCCTCTTCTTGTCCTGTGGATCACCTAAACGTCCATTTAGTAACCCCACCCATGATCTTTCCCTGACCCTAAGTGGTCTTACCCTGCATGTTGACAGATTACACCATAGGGTCCTGACCAATTGTCAGTATTTGAGTTAGGAGTGAGAATATATTTTCATATCTGATGTTCCTAAGAGCACAAAAGACTTTGATAAAAGATGTAAAAAAACAGAAACAAAAAAAGCCAGCTGACTTACTGCAACTGCTGAGCAGAGAGTTCAGATTTACTCTGATTTACTTTCCTGCAGGTACGAAATGATCACGTTGCTCCCATCTACGTCATCAACCTTCTGATTTCTGACATCGTCCAGCTCTGCTACATGATCTGTGTGGTGGCACTACCTCAGAGCGTTATGAAATCCATGATAGACGTCACAATAGCCATTATCTTCCAGTTAATGTACATCTACAGTCTGATGACCAGTGTGTGCTTCATGGTGTGCATCGCCCTGGAAAGGTATCTGTTGATCCAGCCAGGCTGTTCTCATGAACCATTCGTACTTATAGCTCTGAAAAGTAAAGCTCTGTTATTGGTATGTATTCTAGTATTTATTTATTTATTTATTTATTTTTTACTGTCAGCAGCACATTGGCTGCTGCTGTATAAGAGCCTGAAGGTCCTTGTAGGGAGAGGTTCGGGGGGGGTGTTTGCCTCCTAAAACACAGGGCTTTACCGTTTTTTTCCGATTGCTAAACGACAGTGGGCACAACTGGAGTCACATGCAAAACTCAAACCACAGTCTGCATTACCACCAGTCACCTGAGCTAAACAGTTCACATCACCTGCTAAACTCATTCACAGCAACACAACTCTGACCCCCCACCACACAAGAAAAAGAGGCGCAGAATTCATGTCCCGGAAGAAGTTAAAAGTGTTAGTAAACAATTAACATCATTTTAGTGTCTAAACTTAACTCTTGTCACCACTTGACCCTTAACATTGTGTCTGATAAACCCAACTGTCCCGACCGCTGAAAGGACCATCATCTCACGGTGCTTTGTACCCGGTGTTGTATCAAACTCTGTTTCCCCGTGGAGATCTGTTTTCTCCTACCTAGACCTGAACCAAACCTTATCCCCAAACTTAAAGGGGTGATAGAATGCAAAACCGATTTTACCCTGTCATAGTTGAATAACGACAGTTTGGTGGGTAAATAGGACATACATAGAAGCTCAAAATCCCACTGACACCCCTTTACTATGAAAATCTCATATTTTGAAACTGCCGCTGAAAATGGGCGAATCCCAACAAAGCTGAGTTGCTTACGCAAGCGTCTCAAAATCCGGAACCTTAAGAGAACAGTCCGCCCCCCAACATTTACATAGGCTACACAACTGACCTGAGATCAGGTAGTCTTCTGAATCTAGCTAGGTCACGCAGATCTCTGCTATTCCATTACAAAATTCACTTCTGAAACTTTTTAGCGAAAATCAACCATATAAAGCTCGAATATGGGCCGCTTTACGAAAATGGATGGCTAATTGCAAATTTTCTCCGACTGTGTCGGAGTTTAGTGCCGGTGTTGGTGCTGCCTGGGTTGCTACATCGCCGCCCTGACCGCAGTGTCAGCGAGCTTGTTCGCCCGCAGTCCTTTACCGCAGCCCGCGGGTTCCAGTTAATCTTATAATGGGTATGTGTGTTGAGTTATTTAAACAAACAATCGGGAAATAAACGCCTCTTGTCCGCGAGTCTCATTGATAGAGCCGCGGTGAGATGGAGTCCATCAATGAGAGCTAGCTAGCCTCCTCCTAACTCTGACATTCACAAAAATACATTCAATTGAAATCCGAAATCGGACAAGTGTTAGCTAAGCTTTGTAAGACCTTGAGGAACCTGTAATATTCATGCCGTGACGAAATTCAAACTGTAAATATACTTTAGTTATGCGAAAGTGAGCAAGCTAGGATATTTCCCCATTGTAATGAATGGGACATATAGCAAGCAGCTGTTCGTCCTACAAAGACGCCTTGCGTTCATAAAAATGCCTTAAAATCAAATCGGACACAACGGTTAGCTTTATAAGACATTGGGGAATGTGTTGTATAAGTGGCGTGACGAAATTCAAACTGTAAATATAATTTAGTTATGGCGACAATGTAGCTAGCTAGCTGCGGTATTTCCCCATTGTAATGAATGGGACATATAGCAAGCAGCTGCTTGTCCTACAAAGACGCCTCGCGTTCATAAAAATGCCTTAAAATCAAATCGGACACAACGGTTAGCTTTATAAGACATTGGGACATTCAAAACCGTAAATGTATTATTTATAGATATAGTTATGCCGGCAGCTGGCCGCAGAGCCCCGTAGTGCAGTATCCACAAAGGGTGACTTTGCCCTGGGTATGGAGCCCAGCAGGCTGTCGCTTTCTCGTCAGACTGTGTGGAGCTCCTAAAGTCCGACACGTCTTACCAAATTTGCAATTAGCCATCAATTTTTGTAAAACGGCCCATATTTGAGCTTTATATAGTTGATTTCTCACTTAAAAAAGTCTCAGAAGTGAATTTGGTAATGAAACATTGCAGTGTCTGGAATATGAGATTCTGTCGCTTCTCTAATGTATGTGTATTGGGGATTCGCTCAACCAATCAGCGCGCATCTCTAATGTCTGCGTATGGCAAGTCGCTCAACCAATCACCGCGCAGCTCATCTAAATATTCATGACCATACCATATTTGGAAGAAAAGCTCTTGTTACAAATAGGGCCAAAACACAGGGATGCATAAGGGCCAGTAAAATATCAACCAGGCCATTTTCAGCCCAACCAATGTTACATACCCCATTAGGAGACCATAAGGAACAGTGTGAAATACCCTATATAATCATTCTATCACCCCTTTAACTACAGGGAGAAACGCTATGCATTTTAACAGCAAGACACTTTTCGACATGAGAACAGACTTTGATACAACACGGCTCAAAGTCACCTTTTGTCAGCTCTGTTGCCGGCCGAATTGTTGTGCATACATTTTCATACTGGATCGTACTAACCTATTGATGAGAATACGTTGATCCAGCATGTGTAGCTCCTTCTGTGTCTGACCGTTGGATTATTGAAATCTGAGGCTGTTTATCTTGTATTTCAGGTATTTGCTGATCGTCTTCCCACTGTGGTACCGCTGCAGACGAACCATCAAGTCCACCGTGGTGATCTGTGTCGTGGCCTGGGTCCTTCCTTCTCTCTACTTTCTCATCTCCATTGTCTTTCTGCTCCTTCCCTTCCCACTGCTCATATTCTTCTGCTGTGCGACTCTCAAAGCCCTGTCTGCCTCCGTCTCGATCCTGCCTGAGGAAAAACGACGAATTGTAGGAACTTTGGTCCTGATGCTGCTAATTTACACTCTGCTTTTCCTGCCCTACATCATTTGTTCAATAGTATTGAATAACACAAATAATGAATCACCAAGTAATACTGTCTCCTACCTAAATACTCTCGTCCACCTGTCTCCTGTGTTCCTTGAGCTGAATCCTCTTGCAGACTTGATTCTGTATATTTTCATGAAGAAAGGGGCCCTAGACAAGATTTTGGCCTCTGTGTGTTGTTGCAGAGTTGCAGACAAAGATGTCAGCAGTCTGGAAAACAACACTAATGTTTAGAACTAGAAAAGTGGACTCAGGCTACATCCACACTGATTTTAAGCAGAATTTTTGAGACAAGAAGATCTCCGTGCACACAACGAGTTTTAGCTCCAGTGACAGAACTAATCTCAGTCCATGTTACAGACCTGCAAACCCAGAAGGGCTGAACAATGTGACACATTTTATACAACAGGGTTTGAGCTTTAAAAACTGACATCACTCTTTCATTTAACAGGTTAGTCTTGTCTAGTGACACTAGGTTCAGGGGTGCTGTGTGCGTTGTGTTTTAGTTATGTTTTTAGTTTTGGTTTAACCTTTTTGCTACGTTTACACGTGGCAGGCTATTTCCATAAACGGACATTTCAACCGCTCCGTTTTCAGAAAAATGTTCGTTTATATGTACCCGTGTATATATGCCGTCAATGCCGTCAAGAGCAATTCCAGACCTGCAGTGTAACGAGAAGCTCAAGCCCACGTTAGCCAATCAGAATCCCAACAATAGCAACAACAGCAACCAATCAGGACCCTCTTTCTCTCTCTTGGCTGCCTAAACCTCCGTTTGTCTCAGTTTACTTGCAAACGAAGATTTACAAAACCTCCACTCTGGCCAGAGTTTTTAGAAATAATCGTTTTCTTTGATAAAAATTGGGTTTTCGTGTAAATGAGAGGCCAAACCGCAGGAAAATATCTGGGTCTTCCCTTTGTGTAAACAGGGCCTTTGTTTTCTTATGAAGCTCAGCGCAAATTCTTTCAGGAAGACTTCTAATCACTGCAATCACCACTATCTCTCCCTAAATCTTTTCAGCTGTTAAGAGGTCTTCACGCTTCGGTAAAACAATCAGAATTGGCCACAAATTCATGATCCAATCACAGCATGACATCCTGCTTTAAATGGCTCTCTCCTTGCTATCAGCTGGCTTCTCAGGCAAACGTGCAACCCTCCTCCTCCCCTTCCACCTCCAGCGGAGTGGTCCTTCGTTCAGCCTCCTGGTTCCCTCTCCGCCATCACCAGTGTCTAGGCTCCATCGGGGGGAATATGTCTATTTCTCTACCCCTTTAAATATTTTAATGATGGAGTCTAATCCCCAAAGACTTTGTACATTTCATATTATGCTTATCTACAATAAATATTTGCATATCTGCAACAAAATTTCTCCTGATTGAAATAGCTGTAGTAGTAGTCTTCCTTTTGGGGATCTCTTTTTGTTATATTCCTTTGTTGATTTCCACAGCACCCATACACACACACACACACACACACACACACACACACACACACACACACACACACACACACACCTGTGTTTCTGATATTAACTTCTTCAGCTTGGAGCTTATTTCTTCTTTTACAAAACAACAGAAGTGAAATAAAAAGAGTTATAAATCCAGCAGCACAGCTTTGTTTCTTCTTCTTTTTCACTGTTAACTTTAAATTCAATCTCATTATTGTTGTGGTATCCTAGCTACAAGACAAAGTTCCTACAAATACATACCTGTAAGTTATATTATTGATACTCACCTATTAGTAATAATGCTACCTCTCTCTCTCTCCTCTCTCTCTCTCTCCCTCCCTCCCTCTCTCTCTCTCTCTCTCTCTCTCTCTCTCTCTCTCTCTTCTGTCTCTCTCTGTCTCCCTCTCCCTCTCTCTCATGTTCATGCCTGCTTAGTAAAGATTTATTTGATTGTTTTTTGTTTTGCAGGGACCAATCACAAGTGATCTGATGTAACCCAACATTCCAGACAGTACGTTGTGATTGGTCCATTCATAAGAGCAGACACTAGGTGGCAGGACAGAGACGTTTTGGATCAACTTTTGTCACAGAGTGATCCTTTATCATGTAGAGTCACATTCATTCACTTTGTTTCAAGAGATTACAAACAGACACAGAGCCAGGGGCCCTGACTCTTCAGATGCTGCTGAAAAACACACAATATGACCACAGAGACACTCAGAAACAGTAAAAAAAGATCAAACACAACAACAAAAAGATGCTAAATGAAAAAAATCTGATGAACAGATGAGTTGTTGTTGTTAAGATATGACTCAAAGTATTTGAGTGAGGTATTAGTACTTCTACTGCAGTAATCTGAATACTTCCTCCACCACTTCCATCAACACACACAACATCTAACATGTCATCATAAAACCTGTTAATGCAGCACAGTTCAATAGCAGCTTCACAACTCCAATAAAAGAAATAAAATACTTATAAAAGACTCATGATCATGATCGAGGTAAAGATGGAGTGACCCTGCCTGGAGGAAGCCCGGGGCCCCTGTCTGGAGCCAGGCCCAGATGGCGGGCTCGTCAGTGAGCGTCTGGTGGCCGGGTTTGCCACGGAGCCCGGTCGGGCACAGCCCGAAAAAGCTATGTGGCCCCCATCTCTCCAGCCCATGGGCCCACCACCTGTGGGAGGAACCGCTGGGGTCGGGTGCACTGCTACATGGGTGGCAGTGAAGGTCAGGGGCCTCGACAGACCAGACCTGGGCAGCAGATGCTGGCTCTGGGGACGTGGAACGTCACCTCTCTGTTGGGGAAGGAGCCGGAACTGGTGCGGGAGGTGGAGCGCTACCGGTTAGATCTGGTGGGGCTTACCTCTACGCACAGTCTCGGTTCTGAAACCATACTCCTGGATAGGGGTTGGACTCTTTTCTTCTCCGGAGTTGCCCAGGGTGTGAGGCGCCGGGCGGGTGTGAGGATACTAACAAGCCCCCGGTTGAGCGCTGCTATGTTGAGTTGAGTTTATATATATATATATATATAATTATTATTATTATTATTATTATTATTATTATTATAATAATGGCCCAGGGTGACCAATAGCCTAACCCATGACAGAGCTGCCAACCAATCAGGAGTGACTTTTCTTGTTTAAAAGTAGTGGTTTCATCCAATACTGAGTGAGGAAATTCCAGCCAGGCCAGACACTCTCTGGCCAGGCACGCGTTGCTGCTGTTCATATGCTAATTAGATCCATTAACACCTCCGTGGGGGCTCTCCACATACGTCATGGTTCGTTACCGACAATATGTGGCACAGACGAACGCGACGTTCACAGGCTGTAAACTGTCGTTAACTGCCGAAAATTAGGGGGATTTCCGGGCTTTTCCGGGCGTTTGTGTGCAGTTATTATAAAGTGCTACCGATTTTGGCCTCTGTGTGTTGTTGCAGTTTGGAAGACAACACTTTTTTTTTCTGTGAAAAAAAATGCTTGTTTAGACTTAAATAGACTTATTTTCATTAGTACGCTCTAATATGTTTTCGGTTTTTAATTTTTGGGGCCAAAAATGGCTCTTTGTAAAAGTTGCTGACCCCTGACATAATGATGCCGCAAGTTTCCTACTAACCCCGCACCCTGACACACCCACACACACACACACACACACACACACACACACACACACACACACACACACACACACACATACACACATACACACATACAAGCAAAGGCAGCTTTATTCGTATAGCACATTTCAGCAACAGGGTATTTAAAGTGCTTTACATGAAATATTAAAGAGCAGTTAAACAATTATAAAATACGCCAATAAAAGTTACAGTGCAGTATAAAAAAATGTATATTAAAGCACAGTATAAGAAATAAACAATTATTTAAAGAATAATTCTTTGAGGCACTGGAAGCCAGCGTAAAGACTTCAGAACTGGAGTGATGTGATCCACTTTCTTGGTCTTAGTGAGGACTCGGGCAGCAGCGTTCTGAATCAGCTGCAGCTGTCTGATTTTTTAAGGGAGACCTGTAAAGACACCGTTACAGTAGTCAAGTCTACTGAAGTTAAAAGCATGGACAAGTTTTTCCAAATCCTGCTGAGACATAAGTCCTCTAACCCTTGATATATTCTTAAGGTGATAAAAGGCTGACTTTGTAATTGCCTTAATGTGGCTGTTGAAATTCAGGTCTGAGTCTATGGCTACACCCAGATTTCTGGCTTTGTCTGTTGTTTTTCACATTGTCATTTGAAGCTGAGCGCTGACTTTTAATCGTTCCTCTTTTGCTCCAAAAACAACCACCTCAGTTTTTTCTTCATTTAATTTAAGAAAGTTCTGGCACATCCAGTCGTTAATTTGTTCAATGCACTTAGTCAGTTTTTGTATTAGACTATAGTACCCTGGCGATAAGGTTATGTAAATGTGTGTGTCGTCTGCATAACTTTGTTAATTTATTTTAGTTTTCCATAATCTGGGCCAGTGGAAGCATGTAGATGTTAAACAGAAGAGGCCCCAGAACGGAGCCTTGTGGAACTCTGGACGTCATATTTGTATGCTCAAATGCATAATTACCTATAGACAAAGTAGTCCCTATTCTTTAAGTAGGATTCAAACCAGTTTAGTACTGTGCCAGAAAGGCCAACCCAGTTTTCCAGTCGGTCTAGTAATATGTCATGGTCGACCGTGTCAAATGCAGCACTGAGATCAACTAATACTAAGACTGAAATTTTGCCACTATCTGTGTTTAAGTGGATGTCATTAAAAACTTTATCAATAGCCCTCTCAGTGCTGTGGTGTGGTGGAAAACCTGACTGGAAGGCAGGGTGTAGCAGGGCATAGCATGGCGCAGAGCAGGACCACAGCGACAGCTGCAACCATGATTTAGGTGCCACCCTAATCCAAGGAAAACTCTTGTAACTTAGTTACAAGCATTTCTGGGACATGTATGCACACAGATGGAAAGAGAGAGGAGAGAGAAACTCAGTGTGTCTCCCGGCAGTCTAAAACTATAACAGCATAAATAAGAGCTGGTGGAAGGCAAACCTGAGCCAGTTATATAAGGGTTGGTAGATTAATCTGACAACTATGAGGAGAAGCAAAGAAGAGAGCAGAAAGTAGAGGAAGCAGCAGAGCCAACAGTAAAGGCAGAAAAGACAAGAAGCACTTTAACGTTACAGAACAAACTAGCTATATCACGTTCCGCATCACGTAGTAACCTTCAGGAAATGAAGTAACATCTGATTTGAAGGATATCTTAGCATGTGAAGGAATTTGGTGTTAAAAATGTGACTGGTCTGGCCAAGAGGCCAGAGTAATCTGACTCCAATTTCTAAGGTCACTACACCCTGATAAGTGCTCGTTTACTGGTAGATCAGGAAGTAAAACTCAGGATTCGTTCGTTCATTTATATATACTGTATATATATAAAGCTTTAGTGATAAATGATACGTGTACACGGATCAGATATTACAAGACAAGTCTTTTTCTCCTTTTAATGTAATGTAGTTAATGAGCGCTGTATGACTGCTGGTTGTCTTTGTTAGTCTTATGTTACCTGCCTAGGGACTGCAGATGGAAAGTAGTTACTTTAACTAATTCTGGCATATTTACATGGTGTTTTTATACAACTATGTTCATAAATATGCATGGTCCCTGTCAAATAAATCAATAAAATAAATAAAAATTTCTCTCCTAGCAAACAGACAGAGTCCCGCCAGGCGTCTGATGCGGCTATGTTAAAAATCTATCTTTTGATCCATTTCTGTCCCATCTCCTTGGTGGTGTTGTCATCAGTTTTGGATGTAGTCCAGATCTTCTAGGCTCCAGCCAGTCCCTACTACAATGTAGCACAATGTAAGAAATGTTACCTTGGCTTCTCCCATTCCCAGGTGAAAAGAGACAAGCTGTTATTGTTGGGATTTTCTTAGTTGCATTCTATTTACCAAAACTATACATTAGTTACAAAATGTTTTACGATGTTCATATGACTGAATACATGTGTATTTTCTGAATGTTCTGCAGACTTAGGGAGTTGCGTGAGAGCCAATGCCATTTTCTCTTACTTTACTCTTACAAAATTATATCCTACACATAATAGCATATGCTAGCATGGGTTACCATTGATGAGCGTTTGGGTTGCTCAGTGAATGTGAATGGTCATGTGATATGTGTTATCAGACACGTAAGTATGCACAGATATTAATTCAGCTACTGGATATAAAACTATTTTGTGCATGGAGGTTGTTTTTGTCTCCAAATACTGCTAAAAAAACAAAAAGTAGCAGTGTGAATGTAGCCTGAGTCCACTTTTCTAGTTCACACCATTAGTGTTGTTTTCCAGACTGCTGACATCTTCCACTCTGCAACAACACACAGAGGCCAAAATCTTGTCTAGGGCCCCTTTCTTCATGAAAATATACAGAACCAAGTTTGCAAGAGGATTCAGCTCAAGAAACACAGAAGACAGGTACAAGAGAATATTAGTTTGTGATTGGTCTTTTGCGTATCTCACTACCATTATCAAAATGATGTTGGGCAAGAAAAGCAGCGTGTACATTAGCAGCACCAGGACCAAAGTTCCTACAATTCGTCGTTTTTCATTAGGCAGGATCGAGACAGAGACAGACAGGACTTTGAGAGTCGCACAGCAGAAGAATATGAGCAGTGGGAAGGGAAGGAGCAGAAAGACAACGGCGATGATTTGTGGTACATTCAAGTCACTACCAAAAAATATAGTGAAAAGGTAGAGAGAAGGAAGGACCCAGGCCACGACACAGATCACCACAGTGGACTTGATGGTTCGTCTGCAGTGGTACCACAGTGGGAAGACGATCAGCAAATACCTGAAATACAAGATAAACAGCTTCAGATTTCAATAATACAACAGTCAGAGAAGCTACACATGCTGGATCAATGTATTATAATGAACAGGTTTGTATGATATTGTACCAAAATGTATGCACAACAATTCCTATGGTATGAGACAGATACCTTTCCAGGGCGATGCACACCATGAAGCCAACACTGGTCATCAGACTGTATTGGTAAATACGATTGTAGATAGTGAATATTATCGGGCTGTTAGGTTGTATCAGGTCACAGATCATACAGCAGAGCTGGATGAGGTCAGAAATCAGAAGGTTGATGACGTAGATGGGAGCAACGTGATCATTTCGTACCTGCAGGAAAGTAAATCAGAGTTAATCTGAACTCTCTGCTCAGCAGTTGCAGTCAGTCAGCGGTTTTTTTTTTATTTCATATTTTTCATCAACTCTTTTTACATTACATTATCATACGTACAACTCGTCAAAAACTGACACTTGGTCAGCCCCCATATAGTTTAATCTTTCAACATGCAGGATAAAACCACTTAGTTAGAGTTAGGGAAAGATCGTGGATGAGACTACAAACATTTAAGTGACACATAGGATGTGAAGAAGAAGAGGGGCAGTTGGGGTTAGGCAAAGATTGTGGGTTGGGTTAAAAAATTTACTTTAGCTAAGACACAGTACAGATAGGGTTAGGAAAAGATTGTGGATGGATTTACAAAATGTACGTTAAAGTGACCCCCTGGACAAGAAGCGGACACAAACCTTGGAAATGTGGCATCAACCCAGATCCTTAAAATACACACACAGTAAATAAATAAATCTCATTCTTAATTTTCATACCAGAGAGTAGAGCGAGTAGATGGCGATGAGGGTCAAAGGAAGGCTGATGCAAATGACTATGTACGTCACCACATCTGAGATTAATCCACCTTTAAGGTAGTCAAAGGTGCTTTTGGTGTTATTACTGGAGCCTGTGGTGCTGTTGGTGTAATTACTGGAGCCTAAAGGTAGAAGGGTGGTGGGTGAGGCGGTGGGGCTGGTAAAGATGTTGTTGTCCTGTGAAGTGGTGCTGGTAAATTGAGATGGAATGGTTGTTGGGAAGAAGCCTATAGGTTGAAGGGTGGTGGTTGGGATGTCTATTGGAGTTGGAGTTGGAATGCTGTTGGTTGTAAAGTTTTCCTGTGAAGTGGTGCTGGTAAATTGAGGTGGTATAGTGGTGCTGGTAAAGATGTTGTTGTCCTGTGAAGTGGTGCTGGTAAATCGAGGTGGAATGGTTGTTTTGATGAAGCTTAAAAGTAGAAGGGTGGCGGTTGGGATGTCTATTGGAGTTGAAATGCTTTTGGTTGTGAAGTTTTCCTGTGAAGTGGTGTTGGTAAAGATGCTGTTGTACTGTGAAGAGTTGTTAAGGCTCATTTTTCAGAGGGTAACCTGTAGGTAAGGAGATCAGGTTATAGAAATGGACATTTGTTTTTTATTTGTTATTTCAACATTTTTTAATAAATCAACATTTTAGCATGAAAATGTTCCAGGGACCTTTATTTGAGCAGATTTGCAGTTTTATAGTTGTTTTGCATCTTTTGGGTGATCGTTTTAAGCCTTTTTTAATGGCTGTTTTGTGTGTCTTTGTAGTTGTTTCGTTAGCTGTTGTCGCTGCAGGACGGTTACCTTTTGTCTGCTAAACCTAAACTGTCCAGTCCGTCACCTCAAGCCTCAACGTGTTTTCGTTGGATATCATAGGAAGTAGAGCTGAAGCTCTTTGCCCCACGGGTTCGGTCGGGTTTGGTTTTCCATGGGCTCGGGCTGGGCTTGGGCATGCGCTCCGGGTTGCGCAGTAAATGCTTGGTCAATGATGCGTTTCAATTAGTGAGAAAATGTATGCTGAGCAGGTGAAATGGAGGCTGGCCTCTGGAGTACTTATTTTATTTCTTTGATCCAACTTCCAAGTGGCCTATAGCCGACGTTAGTCATGAATAAATTATGTTAAAACATGTATAAATTACTAATTCTTTACAAAAGGAAAAAGAGCTGTGTGCGTGCCCACATTTGAATAATGTCGGGCTGTAAACAGGTTTGGGCTTTTAAAAAGCTGTCAATCAAAATGTACTTGTAAGAGTCGGGCCGAGTTCTGGGATCGGGCCTTGATGGGCCTAACTTTTAAGGCCCAATTAAGGCTCTAATAGGAACTGTTCCTGAGACAATTTATTTGCATTAACAGGTTTATATATCTTTCGAAATTACACTGACCACCGTTGCTCACGTGACAGCTAAGTTTAGACACCGAAACGACTACCGTTAGTTATGATCACAAAAAAGTGAAAGGGGAGATATTTCCTGCCAATTGGGAGATCTTCTGCACAACATCGGCCATCAGATCAACGAAGCATCTTAGAACATGAAGGAAGGACACATAACACATGAGTTCAGCAGCTTGACAGAGGTTGGAACAAACAATGTCTTAAGTCTGTTTGTTTTACATTTTGGCACAAAAAATCTTCTCCCTGATGGCAGAATTTCATATTCAGGAAAGAGAGGGTGTTGAGAGTCTGCAGTGAGCATGAGCCCAGGTCGCTAATGAGCCACGCACCCAGATCAGATCTAATGACTCTAGTTCTTTATCTATTATCTGCTCTAGTTTTTCCAATGTTTTAGACACAGATATGGTGATAACAACGGTCAAAAACTATGTGAAAAAGAGATGCTAAACTATTGTTTAGAAAGAAAGAAGCCAAGATACATGACTTTAATGTCAAAAATGTTGCTTAAAAGAACTGGACGTGCTACACAAAACATGCAGTGAGTTTATTTTTCATTGCCCTTCATTGGAATGGAAGCAGCTTTTTCTTTCAACTATTGTTCGAAATTGGTCCCAAAATTAATTTCTTTTTTGGCCCGGGACGACAGGAGTGCCCTAAGCTCAAACCGTGCCTTGGACACAAAATTATTTAGAGCCGGCTCTGTTTTAAATGCACCGTGGCTTTAAAGAAGTCCAAGATAAAGACAGAAAATGTCAAACATGTTACAGCCATCCCCGGTCTCCCCTACTCACCGGCTTTTTTCCTGATCACTGTGGCGATGCCTAGGTTTCCAGCTTTATTTCACAAACTGTTGTCTGTCACTAGGAGACCTCTCTCTGACCGATCAGGTGTGTCTGCAGGCGGACTTGTCCTGCCGGTCGGACACGCCCCCCAGCCAGAAGACTTCATGTTTCACACGCCAGCAAGCAGCAAAAAGCTAATTTAAAAATATGCCATGCATAATTCATAAAATAATTGTACTATTGTACAAGGTTGCTATTAAGTAAATTAATCGTTGCCAGCGCTGTATTAAAATAAAAATATAGAGTAATGTTCCATGTTGGTCAGGGGTTACTTGGCTTAAAAACACAATTCAAAGGGGGAACATTATTGAAAAAAGTTTGAGAACCACTAATCTAGATCAAACCAGGCATTAGAAGAATTGGAAAGTTTTAAATACAGTTGCAGAAAAGTCTAGGGCACTCTTTGGCTAAAAGTTAAAACACCTTTATTCAGATGGAAGGCTTTTTAACTTTTCCTTCTTTTAGTTTTAAGACTGACGTAAAGACAGGGTGCAAAATTCACTTAGCTCCTTTAAAAGTAGTCTCAGCTGCCATACAGTATTGCCAGCATCTTTAATTTTGTCATGCACTAAAATAGGCAAGAACCTCAATAGCCACCTATTAATTAAAAGGAATCACTCAGGGAAGAGAATCAGGAGGAATGAAAATTTGATATGAATCTGAATATTCCGATCCAATAGAATTAATCAAAAGAGGTGAATTTTATATCAGCTGACAAAGACCTTCATCTGCCCCACATACATTCCAGACTGTAGGTTATCACAACATTGTGTAAATACATTGTTGTGTTTTTTAAGTCAACTGTTTTTAATGTTTCCTCATTCCCCAAAACACAAAACAACACTTGATTACGTGTCTGTAAGAAGAAGTAGGCACAGAGGCAGAAGTATAAGGAAACAGAACTTCAGACCGATCAGCAGATAAATGTGAAACCGTCTCAGACAGCCGGAGTCTGAGAAGCATGGGAGAATAATTGTGGAATTTGTTTCAACACAATTAGTCTTGATATGATTGTTATGAGGAACACATCATCTGATGCTGTTGCATGACAACACTGAACCAACTGGTTCATGGGATGGAACTTGTACTTTGGTTTTCTCTGAAACTCTTTACGCTTGATACTGGACCAATGTCAAAGACTGCTGTTCCCATCAGTCACTTAGACACAAAAACATAGAAAATAAAAAAATGTTGCGAAGTTGAGGATGTTTTTATTTTGCCATTTCCACAAATTTGAAAGCACATTTGAGAAGTGTGCACAAGGAGGCTAACCTAACTTACCATAACAAGGTAAAGGAGAACAAAAAGCCCCCTTTGCCCGAAACAGAAGCTAACACCGGGAAAGGGCATATATTCAATTCAATTCAAATCACTTTAATCATCCCCAGGGGGCAATTCAATGGCACAAAGAGCAGCACATTCCCACATATACAGTACATCATCAATACAATAATACATAAATAGTAATAAAAAAAGGAGGAAGAAAGGGAATGGAATGAATGCATCAGTTATCAATCTACAGAATGTAGTGCAATCCAAGATTTGGAAAGTGTGTGTGTGTGTGTGTGTGTGTGTGTGTGTGTGTGTGTGTGTGTGTGTGTGTGTGTGTGTGTGTGTGTGTGTGTGTGTGTGTGTGTGTGTGTGCGTGTGGGGGGGGGGCTGAGAGTTCAGGAGTTGGACAGCCCTGGGGACAAAGGTCACCTTCCTCCTCTGGGTCTTACAGCTTTGACAACGAAGTCTTCGCCTTGAAGAGAGCCACTTAAACATTATCAACATAACATGTGATGGATCACGAAGGATCTTACAGGCAGTCTTCAGTGTCTGCTGTTCACATAGGGTGGACAGATCTCTCAAGGGGTGCCCAATAATTCTGGAACAGACTTTAACAGTTCGATGTAAATTATTCCTGTTTTGAAGGCTAATGGAAAAAAAACAACAAGTGAAGGAAAAGGTCATCACACTTTCGATAAATGAATAGTAAAATGTGATTAGGATGTCCTTGCTTACATCAAATGATTTTAGTTTCCTAAGCAGGTACTGCCGCTGATGGCATTTCTTCAGAATGTCGTCTGTGTTGGATGAAAACTTCAGCTTGTTGTCAAAAATAGTCCCAAGATATTTATACTCCTCTACAACCTCCACTGGCTTTCCTTGGATGGTAGTAGTAACTGCCTCAGCCAACTGCCTCTGCTTAGGAGAGAAAGTCACTATCATCTCCTTGGTTTTATCCACATTCAGCTCCAAACAGGACATTTCACACCACTTCACAAACTCCTGCAGAGCTGAACTGTGGTCATGGAGTTTGCCTGAAAGCAGAGACAGGACAACTGTGTCATCAGCAAACTTCACCATATGACAATTTGGCTGAGTAGACCTATAGTCGTCTGTGTAGAGGATGTACAGGAGGGAGGAAAGGACACACCCTTGTGGCGAACCTGTTGACGTGATCCGGACATCTGAAAAGGT